>NW_006284843.1:3791683-3819841 GCF_000327345.1 Myotis davidii
AGTAAGGAAAAGGAGGAGCTACGGGTTACCTTTGGGTTTGGCTAGGGAAGCAGATTTGTGTTTCTATTGAGAGCACACATATGTTTCGCATTCACACAGCTGATGTAACTGGATTTGAAGCCATACATGTAAATGATGAGGATTAAAATGCTCCATGAACTCTCCATGGTCATGTTTTATATCTGTCATAATCTTTTATAAATAACTTATTTTTATGGAAGTAGATTACCCTATCCAAGTTTACTTCGTAGCATTGGAAGACATGGAATACATTTTAGTGTGGAATCATTCCAATTATATTAGTTTGTTAACATCTTCTCTTTTGTTTGAAACTGATTTAAAAAGTATTCTTTTCTCACAAAATTACTTTTCTGGAATTTGTTCACTTATTGTTTAAAGTCAATAATAGAGCTACTTATAGTAGCACTGCTAACATAATAACAACATAACTTTGGTTTTCCAATTGCCAAGCTGATTCATATCTGTTAGATATTTTGTGTTTTATAACAACTGCTCAAAATATACATTTAATTTCTTGTGGGTTATACTTTAATAGGATTTTAAAGACAACCTCAAAGGCTTTGTAGGTAAAGATAACTGTTTTCTGATATAGCTGTTGATAATACTTTCTTTTAGAAACCTGATGGACTCTAATCAATCAATCCAAACCCAACTATACTATGAAAACCATTTATTGAAAAGTTCAAGCACTATACAATCAGATATGCGTTATTTTGTTTCTACTAAAATGCTAATAGAAATTTTCCAGTGTGGTTGGCTCCTGAGATAGCAGAAAGAAATAGGTGGTGTATAAAACGAAATGTGAAGCATATTGTTTTTTCATTTTCTGGAAAATCATCTTTTCTTCCCTTTATGCTTGAAAGTTTGAGAGCAACCTTCTCTTTTACTTATTTTTAAGACACTAAATTTTGGAATTTTATCAACCCTGCACCCCTTACCTCTTCTCTTTTTTTCCACAGGTGATTTCTATTCACTGCTTTCCAAGCTGCTAGGAGAAAGGGAAGATGTTGTTCATGTGCATAAATACAATCCTACAGAGAAGGCAGAGGCAGAGGCAGACCTGGTAGCTGAGATTGCAAATGTAGTCCAAAAGAAGGACCTTGGGCGAGCTGATGCCAGAGAGGGTGCAGAGCGTGAGGGGAAGGGCAATGCTATTCTTGTCAGAGACAGAATTCACAAGTTTCACAGACTAGAATCTACTCTGAGGCCAGCAGAGAGCAGAGTTTCCTCAGTACAGCAGCCCCTACCTGGTGAAGGCACCTGGGAATCAGAACACACAGGAGGTGCGTCTAGGGCTTTTTCGAAAAATAAAGTGAAATGCTGCAATGCACAGTAGCAAAATCTGAAGGGAATAAAAATTAATGGTGAAAAAACTCATCAGTAAAAAGGACATCATTAGAAAAAGTGTTAGTCAGGTTTGGGCTATCAGATATCACATTGGTTTGAAGAGTTATTTCTTTGTGTTTTGGTCCAATACAATGTAAATTCAGTTTCCATTCAACTGGTGAGCCAGAATTACCAGGACCAGAAACACTTGAATCATGTTGGGGATGGTAGCATATGAAATTCATGGTAACAAATTCTTACTATGTCAACATTCTCCATTTTGTTCCATGGAAAGAAACTGAAAATGCAAAAACATGGTATGTAAACTCCCAGTGTATGAAATACTTATGGTACACTACCTTCTATTAAGGTATTTACCTTCCTCTCAAAGGAACCGTTTACTTCTCTCCAGTTGATTTGTACATTGTAACTATACTTAACGACTTTGATTTCTTAAGTTCCATCATTAATTACTACCTTCATTGGAAAGTGAAGTAGTTATGTCTGAAAGGACCGCCAGTCAGGGAGTAACTATCAGATTTATCTTTCTAACCATGATTGGCTGCCATAATTAGAGGGCAATACCTTATTCCCTTCAGGTTTCTGTACCAGCAAGCGATGGATGCTTCTTCTCTGTCTTTAATTGTGTTGTGGCCTCTGTGATATCGATTGTGTGTCGTGTTACTTGCTAATGTGGAAAGCCAGATAACACAGCATGTGGCGATCATCTCCAAAACAGTGACCGATGGCCGTGCATGGCATCTCTCTGTGCGTGGGCTGGGATGGCGCAGGCTGCCAGCTTGATGTTTTCAATACAGCTTTGCAGGAAGTCATAAATTATTCAACACCCAGCTGATTTGTATTTATAATTGAAAAAAATTAGCATGCAGGTTTTTTTCTGACATGCAAGTTTCGAACATTGTCCATTGGGACTGGCCTAGTGGTCTCTATGATATGTTAAATGGAACTCAGATTTCTTACCTCTTCCTATTTAAACACTAGCTCTGCTCTAACGGATTCTAAATTTATTGAATAAACCTGTGTTTCTCAAGAGGTGGTCCCTACACCCCCTTGCATCAGAATCTAGGGTGCTTCTGAAAAACCTAGATTCTCAAATCCTACCAAAGAACAGTGAGTTGCATCTCTTGAGTCTGATATCTAGAAATCGGCAGTATGTCCCTCTCCGTTTCAGACTGGGTTGTCTGTCTGAACCTCTATACTAAAGACAATAAGTTGTAATCCAAACAACATGAAAATAAAAGGCAAAGGGGACCTCGAGTAAGAATACAGTTCTATTCAAGTGTTAAATGTTAGAGTTCAGCCTGCTTTATTCCATGACTTGTGTTTGCTTGTTACTCTTCGATTTGATAAAACATGATTATAGGCATTGTAAGTGTCAACGAAAAAACCCATAGTTTGACTTAAGACATTACATTCCTGAAACCTACTTCGTTTCCCTAAGAAAAAAGTGCTTAAAATCCCCAAAATACATTTACTTTCCAAATCTCTTCATACTCAGAAGCTGAGACTACCACTCATATCCCCAGTTCAGGTTACTAGCAAAGCCCAATACCAGGGCATTTTCAGAAGCAGCATTTTAGATTCATGGACCCTCCCAGATTTTGGAACTGCAATACCATATGGATCCCATCCAGTTGATTTGAGGGTTTAAAGGTGAAATGATTGGATCAGTTAAAAACCTGGATCTGACTGTATATGCTAGGTCCAGAACTACCTGAAGGTTTCAAAGGCAGCACCATTTTGTGGACCTTCCGATTGGCGTGAATTTCACTTGGTTCCATACCCTGGCAAATGCCTTTGAAGTTGAGCTTTCCACCTCATTATGGGTTGAGTATCAGTGAGCACCACGATTCATGGAGAGCAACAGAGAATGACATCTTCCAGCTTTGCCGAGCTGAGAAAGTCCTTGGCGTTCCAAGGAACAAAATGGTTAAGTACCTTCAATGTGTCTCTAAGAATGCAGCCATCACAAACCCCCCCCTTTTTAAAGTCTTGTCTTCATGATCTTTGATGGTTCAGAGTCTATTCTGAAAACTCTCCTCCCAACAATTGTGAAGCTTTCCAACTGTTGTTGGATAGAGGATGCCTCAAGCAGGAAGCAGTAGTCGCAGCCTCCCCGCCACATATGGACAGGAACACACACTACAGCTTCCTCCCACCCTCACACCCAGGTACTTCTCCATTTGTCTAAAACAATTGAAAACCACTCCATGGAGGTAATATGATAGAGAACACTTCAGACTCGAGGCAGACCGCCTGGCTTTGAATCCTGGCAACACCATTTATTTGTGGTCCCTAGGCAGATAATACATGCAAAGTGCTTTGAACAGTTTCTGGCACACACTAGTAGAAAACATTTAATAAATGTTATAATAAGATAGCAACAATTATGATTATTATTGTCACCATTAATGTCATGTTGGATGAAAATTTCAAAAATTTAAACACCAATGCAGTAGAACTAAATAGTAATTACTTTAACGTAAGCAGCATCTTATGAGAGAAATTTCTTGCAATGTGTAGGAAAGCTGCAAAATCTGGCACTTTAATTTGATAAATTATGAAAATGATTTGACAGAGTTCTATCATAATGGAGTTTATGGCTCTTCAAATCTCTGATTACTTATATTGATCCGCCTTGATATTTGCCTGTGATATTTGATGCACAGTGTGAAAATATTCAACTTGGTAAATTGAGAAGCAGATGCACTCCTTTTCACACCTAACATTATTTTGATTTCCATCATCAGTTTGTATCTATATTGAGGCAGCATTAATAGAATAGAAACATAATGTGAGCTGTCTTTATTCTAGTTGCCTTCTGGAAACTAGATTTGTTGAACAATGCATTAAAAACTACAGTAGCTATTCTCATTGGCAGATTTGATTACACTACTATTTGCTAGCACATGGAAGCCTGATTCAGCATATATTACACACCACTGGATACATCTAAAAATATGTCTGTATTTGTGTGATGCTTTCCCTCAGATAAGAGAACTCAGAGTCTTCACTCTATAATACACTTAGATTGAATTTAATTTCTGTGGACAAGTTTTACTTAACTCAGAGTCCATCCTTTTAACATATTTCAGCCATATGCTTACCTCTAGGTTCAAGTATTTCTAGAGTAAAATGAGGCATTCATTTGGCTGATTTTTTAATTGCTGGAAGGGAAGAGAATAATAAAAACAAGCACATACATAGCCCTTACTCTGAGCCAAGCTAAGTGTTTCAGATGCATTAACTCATTTCATCCTCATAACAAGATTGGTATTTATAAATTCATGTAGCAAGAATGAAACTGAGGCATTGAAAGGAGATAGCTCAAGGAACCAAGACTTAAAGTCAGGCAGACTTGCTCCAAGTCTTGTTTTTTAATCATTTTGTTATTCTCCTTCTCACAATAAAATTAAGATAATAATGGATAGATAGATAAGAAGATGACTGCCTTTTTCCAATCATCCCATTATCTCATCTAAGATCATAATAACTGTAGTTATATATTACCTTTGGTCATGCTTTCTCAATCACTATCCAAACAAATTGACCAATATGATCTCATTTGCAAATGCTGATCTAATTTTCTTATTTAAAAAGAAAAAATCCTGCTAATGCTTTGAACCCCTAGTTATGTCGTAACTCTCTCCCTCACTTCACTCCCATTAAATGAAACATTATAATTAGTTCTTATTTTCTTTTTGACATCAGCAATTATTTTCCTATGCTTTTAGTTAATTATAGTTATTCCTGCACCTCGGATGAATAACAATCACTGACCAAAATAATGTATCTTTTCCTCACTAGATGAGAATTTGCAATTGTAGAAAATACAACCACTACCCTTTGTTCTTGTTGTGGTCTTCCAGTAATTTCATCAGGATCCTTTCCATAAGATTAAATGTGAAGAGCCTAGTTATGCTCAGGTTAGGTCATAGTTCTGAGTTGGAAATTATATATTTTTTTCTCAACGTTATCTAATTCCTTTAGTCCTTATGTAACAGATAAATGAATTATCTTTTAAATGCTCATTAATAATTTCATATGAAAGCAGCATTGATCATTAACATTAATCTTTTCTTGGAAAGGTGTAATTCATTAGTCCTTTTAGTGATTTATTGATACAATTTTAATAGTAATGTTTAATTTTTTTCTGAAAGTAGTAACTTTTCTAAATTTATAGTGGACTATGAGGCTGCACATTTACCTTTATTTATAATAAATGCAAAGGTTCTTCTGAAATAATCCTATTCTTTGACATCTGAATTTAGAGCAGCAGACACTTGGAGTTGGGAATAGCTTCCCAAGGTCATGTGTAAAAAATGTGTATTTAATTTTCAAATTAAAACTGTAAGTCTACAGAATTAATTAATCATGTACTGAATCACTTCTTAAATGAAAGCTAAGAGGAGCCTGAACTCAAAATTTTAACTTCTTTGTGATTGTTAATGTTAAGTTTAAGTTAGAACCCAAACATATTTTATCATACAATTTCTTTAATAAGGATTTGAGATTTGTCTTCATTAGAGAAATTATTATTATTAATAGAAAATAACCATCCTTAACATTGATGCCTGAAATCTGGCTCAAGCCCACGGTTTCTTTTCTATGAAATAAGAAAATTATCTGGGATGAGCCAGTATGTTCTAGCCTTCTATGATTCTCATGTAGAGGTGGCTGGAATTGGGAAAACATCTGTATTAATTCCATATACACACACCACTGGTCGTAAATTATTGCCTTGATTCTTGATCATTTAATTTTGAAGCTAATAGCCTTTAACTACCTAATAATTTAAAAGATGGTGACATTGGAAGCAAAACATCAATTAACTGAGCTAATGTTCAGAGATGAGAACAGTTTTCCTTTATTGTAGAATTTCTAGTTAACTCAGAGACCTAGATCCTGAAGACTTTGAGGTCTTGGTTAGGTAATCTTAATAAATGTACAATTATATTTTTAATGAAATTTAATATAATTTAATATAATTTCTACAAACATTCTTGACATGCACAAAACAGTTCTCCTTCATAGTGACTCAGTACTAAGAGAGTCAGTTTGCTCAGTGTTAGACCTCTTACATATTTCCGCAGATAGCATCGTACTGTTTTGAAAATTCACCAAAAGTATATATTTTTAAATAAATATGTACATATTTACACTGAGTTTTTCTTCTTGAAATTTTCTTCTTGAAAATCTCCAACCAAAAAAGATTCCTGTATGTGACAAAATAGTGATTTTTGTAGACTTTCAAGCACTTATCAATCTAAGAAGTTTAACATAGCTAGGTTAAACTTCTGTACACAACACTTCCAATATTTTATTAAAATCATATTTGAGCCTTGGCCAGTATGGCTCAGTGGCAGAGCATCGGCTTGGACATTGAAAGGTCTCAAGTTCAATTCCTGGTCAAGGGCACTTACCTGGCCCCCGTTGGGACACGTGCAGGGGGCAACCAATCAATGTGTCTTGCTCACATCTCTCTCTTCCTCTCTCCTTCCCTCCCTTCCACTCTCTAAAAAATCAGTGGAAAAAAATTCTCAGGTGAAGGATAACAACAATTTTAAAAATCACATTTGATCCCAGAACAATCTATTAATTTGGGGCATTGCGTATTTTCTATCAGAATTAGTATCTCTGCACCTTCATGAGCACCTCACTTCCAGTACCAGTTGGTGAACCACTGCCTAGAAAGGTTCCAGGAACCATGATATCTATTTATTGTATTTAATGAAAATAATTTGCCAATTAGCCTTTATTACTGAGTCACTTCACAGTGTCTCTAGCATAGTGCTAGGGATAAAAAACTGTAGTACAAGTTAATTATAAGATTATAAGGCTGTGTAAATGCTAGTTGAAAACATAATAAGCAAGAAAGACGGGCATAGCATTCAGGTTCATGCATTTATCAGGCCATTGCAGTAGGGTAGGCCCCGTGCAAGCCTTGGTGAATAAACAGTGAATAAGACATGATCCCTGCCCTCGAGAAATTCCATCTACTTTTGTCGTAGTTCCGGGCTTCGAGAATTTGACTAAAGCTACTAAACATTTATGTTGTCGCGAGGTTCAAGGTTTTCTTGGAGCCCATCCAGAATCTTCAGGAGCTGGCGAATGAGGACAGAATCATGACACCCAAACAGACACTCTGAGATGAGAATGAATGAAGTACAACCTGAAATTCAAGCACCTTTAAAATAATTTAAAACATTTTCTTTGGGGAATGATTTATCCATCTGTTGATCCATCTAGACATCTCTAATTATTATGCTTATGCCCTATTTCCATAGTTTACTTTCATAAACACGATTTTAATCATGTCACTCCATGCTTAAAAACCCTCAGCAGCTCCCAGCCGCCAGTAGCAGCAATTTGTGTCCTTTCTTCCTATTATGACAAGCGTGATAGATGATGAATGCTATTCAGCTGAGCAGCCCCTTTCACATCCACTGCTGTGCCCAGAACTGTTTACAAATTTAGAAATGCCAGCTGTAACTCTGCCCCCCTCCTCCCCAACTCAAGAGGGCATATCAAAGCACACGTGAGTGAGGATGACATTCTCATGTGCGCTAACGTATTTCAAAAGTAAATTATTCCCAAACTCTGCTTTAGTGCTACTGGTAAGGTATTTGCAGCATGCTTCAAAATTAACCACAGTATAAAGCAAGACACCACAGCTCAGAACTACAGATTCATTCATTTTTAAATCCATATTCCTTCATGTTGTCTACAACACATCTTCCAGTCTAACCTAGATCTCTGGGTCTGTTCATCTGCCTCCTACTTCCGGATCCCCACCTGAGGTACACAAGCATTCTTTCCCTGTTACATAAAGAACTTGAAACATTCTGCAATTATAAGCATCCTCTCTTTTTATCTTTCTGATCTAAATGCTCTCCCCCCACTTCTATACCCAGTGAACCCTCCACTTAAGTGCAAGCACAAATGTTTCTTCTTCTGGGAAACCTTTCAGGTCTGACCTTAACCCTCCCCTCTCCCAGCCCCACCTCTCCCACGTTCCCTGCCCTATGTTGTGCTGTATGTATTTGCTTTCTGTTTTTCTCATTTTGTAGTTCCTCAAGGCCAAAAATGATGTTTTGTGTGTGTGTGTGTGTGTGTGTGTGTGTTTCCCAGAATCTAGCATAATGCCTCACCTACACGGTTCACTTAGGGTTAGTGGTTCGCAACCTTAGCTGCACATTAGAATCACCTGGGAAACTTTTTTTAAAATCCTGATTTCTGGGCCTCATCCTTTTTAAATTCTGTTTCTTTGTTACTAATGTTGTGGCCTCACCCCATAACAAAGAAACAGAATTTCTGGAGAATGAAAAATTTCTGGGCGCCATCCTCCAGAAATTCTGTTTGTTACTAATGTTGTGGCCCCACCCCTTAACAAAGAAACAGAATTCCCGGAGGATGAGGCCCAGAAATCAGGATTTTAAAAATATTCCCAGGTGATTCTAATGTGCAGCCAAGGTCGAGAACCACTGACTTAGGGGATGTTAAAGATGCTTCAGCAAAGCCTGTAGGCAGAGCTGATCTAACATCCTATTGATTGTGCTATGTTTTGTTAATTTTTTTGAAAGAAAAATGATAAATGTGCAAAGGTAAAATATGTTGTGGAAAAGTACTATTTTTTTTTATAGTCAAGAGAATTATTATAAAGTGTTTATTCTCACACTGGCATCCTCTCAAGTTTCCAGAAGCTAATTATAGGAGCCCTGTGCCTCCCTTTTCCCTCATCTTTAATGCCTGTCTTTGAGATTTTGCTGTGTTGCTACATCCTCCAGAGGGTGGGGAGGATAAATGAGACTGGAATTGCTTCTTTTCTACTTCTCAGCATCTCTGTTGAAGCATTTTGGAGGGGAAGAAATATTGACACTGATACAACAGATTTCATAGCATCTTCGTAACTATATATCCTCAGAGTAGCTACTCCACACATCATACCTCTTTACTCGAATGTCTGTAAAGGGATTACCACAAATGAACCCAGCTATTCTCTATAAATGTATTCTGGTCAGAAATAAGAATGGCTTGGAAGTCATTCGGTTACAGAGTTTCTGTCATTTTTTCCTTTTTCTTAATGTTAGGAAGCAGTGAAATATAAGCAGTGAAAGAGGATATCTCCCCACTCCTATTTTTCATCGGAACACTGAAATTAGGGAAAATGAAGTTGGCATCTTGTATAGTTCCTTACACAATGGGTGGCTTATTGTAGGGTCTGGTGTATATTGAACATTAGAATGTACACAAGAGGGGAGGGAGGGAGGGAGAGAGAGAGAGAGAGAGAGAGATGCTTAATTGGCCATGTTTGGCATTTATTTACAACATTTAAAAGCTTTATATTAAAATTATGCCATCCATGTGGCCACATTTTCCAAAGATACTGATTAAAATAAGAATCTTATTAAGAAGAAGCTGGTCTCACAGTTGTTCTTATTGATTTAAGGGCAAGCAGGTTTTATAGGCATCTTATCAACAGGAGAAGAGAGCATGTAATTCCCGAACAGTTCACAGTCGTTTACTCGATTCATAGCTCCAGAAGCTGCTTGGAATGTGCATGTGGTATGTCATGTAGAGCACGGCTTGATTTCTTTCTTTCTTTGCATCTAGTGACGTTACTGCATGAGTTTCTTATAAGCAATGTGAATCTTCATGAGGTTGTACTAGCTTTCTTGTTTACACTAAATGTACGGATTTGTTTTTTAGATTTCCATGTAGAAGAGGCGCTGGACTGGCCTGGAGTATACTTGTTACCAGGCCAGGTTTCTGGGGTGGCTGTGGACCCTAAGAATAACCTGGTGATTTTCCACAGAGGTGACCATGTCTGGGATGGAAAGTAAGTAAGATTTTTCCTTCAATGAGTAAATGAAAATAAAAAGAGCATGCATCACTTTTCATTACACTAGGGATAGTGCTGAGAGAACTTTCAAGGTTCTTTTTGAACTTGATTTGTGTGAGCAAAATATATTTGTTCTTTTATTGTATGACTGTGACAAGTAACAGAGCGGAACTCTAGTGCATTTTAAAACAAAGTAGTCATTTTATCAACTAGTTTATGAAAAGAAGGCAATAACATTCTGCCTGCCTACCATGTTTTGCTCCCTTTAAGCTTGCCTTCACACTTCTAAGGAGAATAATACTGAAAGCAGTTAAGAAATTGGCTGAGGGCCCTAGCTGGCTTGGCTCAGTGGATAGAGCGTCGGCCTGCGGACTGAAGGGTCCGGGGTTCGATTCCGGCCAGGGGCACATGCCTGGGTTGCGGGCTCGATCCCCAGTGGGGGCCGTGCAGGAGGCAGCCGATCAATGATTCTCTCATCGTTGATGTTTCTATCTCTCTCTCCTCTCTTCCTCTGTGAATCAATAAAGAAATATATTTAAAAAAAAAAAAAAAAGAAATTGGCTGAGGAATTCTAAGACTTCAAAGGACGTGTGTGAAAAGTTACTCTTTGACTATAATACAGCACTTTGTTATTTCCTGATACTGGGTGCAGCCTGTTCTAAGGCCACTGGACTTGCCCTTTCCCTTGGACTGCTCCTCATCAGTGATAACAAGTAGCCTCTAGACTAGAGTCTAGAGACTGTGGCTGGAGCAGTTTGGCCACCACACGCGTAGGAATAATTGGTACCCATTTTGAGATGCTGCCTGTTAACAGGGTTGTAAACACATTTACATAATTTTTTTAAAAAGATGGCTCCAAAATTTAGCTGGTTATTTTAAAGCTACCGAGTAATGAATATCCATTTATTAATTTGTTTTATCATACATTTACATAAGAAGGTACATTTTAAAATATCTTATCAATTAAGTGGATCAGTCTTCTCCTTTCAAGAGTACATCTATAGGATCCGGAACATTGGGGATCCACATGTGTACTTCAGTTGTTCTTTTTCCTCGCTTTCAGAGATGTTGATTATACTCATGCTAAACCTGCTGTGTCACAAAACACATGTCTATAGCTTCCTTTGTGCCATTGAAGGTGGAATTCAATCAGCATTTCGGAATAGATTGGTCGCTTTGTTCCTGTTTAATTGTCCTTTCCAGTTGTCACACTTGAGAATGGAATCGGAGAAAGAGATCACTTCAGAGTTCAAAAGAAACAATCGATCTCAATATTCCTATTCGTGCATCTCTCATACATCATCTTAGTCATTATTGAACATCTAATGGTATTTTAACAAGTACTTTTAAAGGCAAACTATTACTATTCATTGTAGCATATTCTTCATTTTAATGAATATTGCCACGTTTTCTGCATGGATTTCTCGCCTCATTTTATCAGAGAAGAAAATTGCGGCATCATTTCCTCCCATTGATGCTGTCTCAGCTGGCTAAAGACGAGTTGGACAAAGCCCCGTTTTCCATTTTAATGTTATATTGATTCCAAGTAAACAGCAGAGGCTGGACTAGCTTATTAGGAAAAGGGGGTCAGTAAAAGGAGCTCTGGGCAGGAGATGACACGAGACTCTGAAACAAGAACCACATAAGGACGTTCTCTGTGACTTCTATGGCTTGAACTGAAAAACTGCTTTTTCCTGGCATCTAGCTTTCATCTGGATACCCAGTGTCATGTGTAAAGAGATTCCAGTGTCACTGCCAAAGCCCTGGTGTCTGTACCCTCATGCATGGCACCAACAAAGTGGTGTTGTCTAAAACGCAAGACTTCTTCAGAGCAGATGTGCTGGTTCAATTCATTACATCTCTGTTTCTTCTTTCTTCTTCATCTCTATCTTCAGGTGTGAGAATACTTGTTATCCCTCGTGCCTTCTGCCTCTCCTGTATCACCAGCTGGCCTCTGGCACCCTTTGCAGTCGTGCTGGTGAGGGAATTCTCTTCCAGCATTCAGCTCTCTGCTTTCAACAACTGTCTGCTTTATTATTCATGAGGGGAATTAGAAGTGGATTGCTCTGTTCATTGCTTTTTCTTTTTTTAGAAAAATAGATTTGGATTTGTGAGCTCTATTCTTCGATCACCCTTCCTACATACACAAGTCACATTATATAAAATATATGGAGTACATAGTTTTTCTTCTCCCTTGTTAAGTATCCAAGAACTGTACAAAGAAAAAAGCACTTTCCTGTAGAATTTATGATGGGCTGGTGGAGACAATGGAAATTTAAGATGGTGTGGAAATTGCATTCTTGTGGCTACCACTGCTTGTATAGAGTAGTGATAAATCCTACATTAATTTTTCTTGGAGTCTTTCTTATCCTGATATTCTTCATGCTCACAAAATTGTAGGTTCCATAAGGCCAAGGCTTGCTTTCAGCCAAACTAAGTACTCTATATACTCTATGTCCCCTAATTTTTAGATGGTTATTCTTTAAGTATCAGACCGTGCTTGGAGTTAATAATAATCTCTAATTATACTTGTTACCCAAAGCTCCTTTGACATCATCACACTATCTGCCTGTACTATTACCCTTCATTCTTACCCAATATTCCTGATCAGCTCTTACTCTTCTACTTAACCATGCTGAATAAGCATAGCAACCAAAATCCTACATAATAAAAGCATAGTATGCAAAAAAAATTGTCCCCTCAACCAGGAGTTCGACCAGGGGGTGCGGCTGGTCAGGGGAAGGGAGGGAGTACCCATTGGCCACTGCCAGCCACTAGGGACCCTGCCAGTGCATTAATTTTGTGCACTGAGCCTCTAGTAATAATAATAATAAACCACTTAACATCCTGAAAGATGATTGTCACTCCCTTTCTCAATTTGATTTCCATTTTCCTTCCACTCTATGTCTCTTACTTCAATATGGCTACTTTAAGAAGCTTCTTCCAGCTAAAATAGGAAAGACCTATTCCCAGCAGGGCGTAATGAAATTTTAAAGGTCCTCTTGTCTGCCCTGGTGTTAGGGCAGCATAGCAGCTAGAGCTCTTTAATGTTCAAATGCTTCCCAATAGGAGCTGGGTAGCTCCTGGCTCAGTAATAGCTGTTCCTGGGTTTCTGTCTTAAAATCAGCCCCACTGTCAAAGACTCACTTCTTGGCCTTTCTTTTATTTATCCAGCTATTGTCAAAGTACTGTGCAGAACTCACATCACTAATCTAACCATGGGTTTTACCCCTAATTTTGGTGTTAAAAGTTGCTTCCTTTGTACCTTTTATTATTTCTTCACGTGGAGTTGAAAGAGAACTTGGGAATTGTATCACTTGCGAGTCTTTCTTTACCAATAAGAGAGAACACCCAACACACAGTAGCTTAGGAAAAGAAGATATTTGTTTGCATAAATGAAACTTCAAGGGTATGATGGCCCAAGCAGTATCAATGGGATCTTTTTTTAACACACTTTCTCCTGATTGGCTCTTTTCTTAGGCCCTGAGAATCCATTATCATTCTAGTTACAGTGAAGATACAGTCTATGTCCCTGATAACTCAGTAGAAAATTCTTAAATTGAGTCTTTTAGCATTCTTCAGTCTGACTGAGGTCATGTCTCCCACATCCCTGAACCAGTCTTTGTGGGTAGAGGAATGAAATCCACTCTTTGGCTTAGCCTCAGTTTTGTTGTTGTTGTATTCCTGGAATGTGAGAGTAGAGTTGACATCATCAAAAAATAATGGGCTGAGAGAGAAGCTCAAAATATTGGGTTAACTAAAGAAAAATTGAGGTTTCATTAGCACAAAATAGTGCCATAGACATTGGGCACCCAGAATGGCACATATCTGCCAGAATTGTAGTAATGCCATGAATATCTCATCTCCAGCTTCCTGCCCAATGCAGACATCTCTTTACAAAATCTTCTGCCGTCAGCCAGTGTTAGAATTATTTCTGTGCCAAGAAATTCCCTAGAGATGAGACTTACTCTTCAATTATGGGACTCATCCAGATGTCATAAAGGTCTTCATTATGTTAATCTCAAATCTGAGTCCCTAACTCACCCTCATGACAGCCTGATGCAGAATGGATTACTCCCATTTACCCAGGGCAGTTATTTGCCTATTTGAAGGCAGCCTGTCTTCTGCAGACTAAATGCCCCCAGGCCCTCTCCCAGTCTTGATGCTGACATGTTACTTCCATCTGAAAGTGCTCTGGTTTCCAAGCCTTTTAAAGGGTTTGGTTGAGTAGTGGCCACAACACCTCATGTAGTATCTGTAACAGCAGTATAGTTACTTTCCTTGATGTGTATTCTAGGTATCTGTCAGTATAAAGCGATTGTATTCACTTTCTTCAGCAAGAATATCACCACCTTGTTGCCTTGTGTTGAACTTGTACTATACTAAGATCTCCAAATATATTTTATAAACTGTGCTCAAGTTTTTACTGGAAATTTGTACTCATAAAGTGTTTTTTAAATGTAAGACTTTATTTCAATTATACCTCACTTCAATAGATTTAGCATTGCTTCAGTTTTCAGATATCATTTTATTCTTAATTTACCAGAGAGTGAGCTATCCCTCCCAGCCTTGTTTGTATTAGAGCTGCTGGATGAGCATGCCTGTCACATCTTCATAAATGTTGTTTATGAAATTTGAATTGTCAAATGGTTGGTTAAACAAATGTTGTTCTTAGAGATGTAATTTTTTTGGACTCTTCTTCAAATTGCCCCCCACATAGCTCACAGTCCTTCTCTTCATCAGTGCTTTATAGAATTTTTTAAAATATATTTTATTGATTTTTTACAGAGAGGAGGGGAGAGGATAGAGAGTTAGAAACATCGATGAGAGAGAAACATCAATCAGCTGCCTCCTACATACCCCCCACTGGGGATGTGCCCACAACCAAGGTAAATGCCCTTGACTGGAATCTAACGTGGGACCGTTCTATCCACAGGCCAATGCTCTATCCACTGAGCCAAACTGGTCAGGGCAAGAATTTTGACAAAATCAATTATTTCAGAAATCTATCTGCTTCCTAACTTTCAGGAAACTCAGTTCAAGATTTGCCTCACTAGTTTTCTGGTGACTCATTTAAGATATCAGGTTGAGCCCTAACCGGTTTGGCTCAGTGGATAGAGCGTCGGCCTGCGGACTGAAGGGTCTCGGGGTCGATTCCGGGCAAGGGCATGTACCTTGGTTGTGGGCACATCCCCAGTAGGAGATGTGCAGGAGGCAGCTGATCGATGTTTCTCTCTCATCAATGTTTCCAACTCTCTATATCTCTTCCTTCCTCTGTGTAAAAAATCAATAAAATATATTTTTTTAAAAAGATACCAGGTTGAGGTTCTGCATCTACATCTGCAAATAATTCTTTCATACCTTAAGAATTAATTGTGTCGTAGTACCTTACTGTCTAAGAGAAAATTGTAAGGAATCTACAAAAACGTTTCTATTTCCTACCCTTCTTTCTCAGATTGCTATTTCCCATTTTCCTCTAGCTACTTTCTTCCAGTTTTACATCCCTTCCTCTCATTCTTCTTAGTTAGGTAACTTCTTTCATGTCTCCCACGTTTACATTAAATTTAATAGAGGACATTCCCAGTAAGAGAAGACCACTTTTTCCTTTTCTAAAGACAGGTGACCTGGGTTTGAATCTTGGTTATCATTTCCTAGCCCTGAGACGTGCATCAAGACATTTGCACTCTCTAACTCTCAAGTTCCCTAGTCCAAAAAATAAGGCCTTTAATAGGTGCCTTATTCTGTTGAGTAACAAAAACCAGTGCTAAGTGACTCATCCCCAAGTGCCCTAACTGCCCAGAGCCCAGTGCCATGATGCCTCATCCTTTGTTTTTTTTCATTCCTGTCTGGGACATCTCTCGTGCTAACTCCATCAGGACACCAAATAGTCATGCTGGTTTCTTTCTCAGCCTCTCAGCCCACATTCTCTCCTCACAAGGATTTTTTGCAATGTGTATATATTCAGACATAAGTGTTTTTAACATAGTATCAAATTATATCCCATTTAAAACCCCGAGCCTTTGTATGGTATGTCTTTGCTTTCCTAACATTGAGGGTACATTTCCATTTAAATTCTCACTTGAAAATCTATGGCTCCTTCTCCAGCGTCTTAATTTATATAATTACAACATTATATTTTATTTCTCTCTTCAGTTGCTATTATTTATGTTGTTTCCCTTAATTTGGATTGATGGCACAGAAGTTTATTTTCTCCTTACTTTCTCTGTGTGACCACAGCAGAGCATTTCTTCTTGGCCTTATCTAAACTGTTTGATTAGCTGCTAATGTGCAAAATCATTAGTGGGGGATTCAAACTGCTAAAATAAAGAACTGATGAATTCCAGCCCACAGGCCACAGTTCAGTCTCTTCAGCTGAGTGCTTTTTCTAAGAAGCAAAGAAAGATCATCAGCGCTCCAGGCACTGTGAAATGTGCAGGGTATTATTATATCCTGTAAAAAGTTCAATGTGGTTGAAATAAAGACTTCTCTGCAACATATAACCCGGGCTAGCTGCTTTAGAACACCAAAAAGCACTTTGCTATAGCAACCCTGTAGGCAGCTCTGTAGGTTGACATCCATTTGTGAGCTATTCAATGGTTACCTTTCTGTGAATTACAACAGAGCTTATAAACTAGTTTATTTGACAGATTGTGTGCGTGTATGTGCATGTGTGTGTGTAAGATTGTGTGTGTGTGTGTGTGTGTGTGTGTGTGTTTTAGAGTATTTCAAATGAGAAATATGGCTACATGAGAGAGAGAGAGAGAGAGAAGGGGGGGAGATTTTTCTCATTTAAAGAAATATCAAGTTATTTTCTTACTTGCCCTGTGTAGCTACCGGGGGCCAACTGTTAGTTACATGAAGCTCCTAGCATCCCAAGTGAAGGGATTAGGACTGGCCCACCAATCATTTGAGTGACTGAATGTTCCAGTTTAAACATATGGCCGTCTGTTAAAGGGTATCACAAAAGACTTTTAATGTAACGGTCAGGCCTGTTGTGTTGTGCTTAATTTCTTTAAAGCTGTAATCTTCTTAAGAATTCTAGAGTTTTATTACTTGCTTTTTACGTTTCTAAAGTAAATTGATATATTTAAATGATGCTGATATAAGTAGAATGTCATCTTTGGTTTTTGTTCTGTCATGTTTACTTTGAGTTTTTTCTCTGTTTTGGGAGGTGGTCTTTAAATGAACAGATTCTCTAAACAGTAAATTCAAGAACTTGTCTAGTCACTGAGATCCTTAATGGATATAGCAGAATTATAATACCATGAATAATGATCATAAGGCTGTATACCAGGGGTCCTCAAACTTTTTAAACAGGGGGCCAGTTCACTGTCCCTCAGACCATTGGAGGGCAGGACTGTAGTTTAAAAAAAAAACTATGAACAAATTCAGCAACAGGCAGCGGCGGCAAAAACACCCGGTGGGCCGCATAAATGTTTTCGGCGGGCTGCATGTGGCCCGCGGGCCGCAGTTTGAGGACCCCTGCTGTATACTGTAGGAAAAGTGGCTAGTCTTAAGCATCACATAAAATGCCCTCTGAACACACTAATGACAGGGGGGTAATTTGTGGTAACCAGGAGTCCTAAAAAAGCACACAAACTAAATTGTTGTTACGTTGTAATATGATACTGAGAAGAATATATTGATAAATTGAAAGATCTGATATTTTCTGTGTATCCAATTTTTTATTGAAAATACCTGATTTATTTATTCAGTAGCTTATTTAGTTTTGTTACTTTTTTTTCTTGGTTCCTTCATTTGCTATTTCACAATTTACTATAATACCACACCAAGTGAATAATAAAATGAAAGGGGATGATCCTCATATGAGTTAGCTACTATTTATTACCACCAGTAGAAATTTGACATTTCTAGATTATGAGTAGGGATGCCCACACACAAATTGTGTTTATGACAGCAACGCATCAATGACTTGATACATTTTTTTCCTATATTTGTGGGCAGTACACAACAGTGTCATTGCTAAAGGATGCTTTTCTTCTGCCTATTCATCAGCTACAACAGTTTCATTCAATCTGACTGACATAGGAGGTGGGTCTGGGTTATTTATATTTCTTCCTTACCAGAGCTTGGTTTTTTGGAAGCCAAGTTTAACATTTCAGGTTCTTGACTCTGAGAGACATGGCTTCCAGGGAGTTAAAGTTTATATTTTGAAATATTTGAGTGCAGGATTAATATGCTGGCGCTATAAAAATAATTTTAAGAGTTCAGTATCTATTCCTGGGGAAGGGGGTCTCCTTTGTATTTTCTCCCCATCTATAAGTTGTACGAATGTTATTTCCTAAAATAGTAGGACCCTAAGACCAGAGATTTAGGACTGATGGTGATTATTTAAGTGAATGACAAGACAAACCAAAGGGGTAGTTATCTTCCAGAATTATTGCCACCCATTTCTTGAGGAAATCGTGAACAAGTAAATATATCAGGCTTCTTGTTCGGTTTGTCATTTTACAAATAAGAGGTGACAATAGGTATGCTGAGGTCTGATCTGCTCCCGGTTTATCGGGATATACAGTTGGCCTGCACTATTACTACCTGTCAATAGTGGGTCAGGTCACTGTCTACATGTGCAGTGATAGCACTTGGTGAGAATTATGAAGATATGGCAACTTTCCATATTACTGACTCCTATGTGGGGACTAGTAATATACTAGTATATTCCATGCCCAAGCAAATAAACTGCAAGAATAAAAAAAATTAGGAAATATAAGAGGGAAATCTAAATATAACCAGTTGATTTTTATCAGGATCAGTCTCGTGGTTATGATAGTGTACTATAGTTGTACAAAATGCTACTGGGTAAAGTGTACAAGGAATCACTCTGTATTATTTCTTACAACTGCATGTGAGTCTACAATTCTCTTAAAATTTCAATTTAAGAAAAAGGGAAAACAGATTTTTAACTTCTTACAGTCAGGGAAAGCAAAATTCTCACATAATTTAGATTGCCATTGTGCCATTGTAAAGAACTGGAATTTTTAAATAATGAAGAATATAAGACTTACACTATAAGAGACAATAAATGAAGAGACTTCATCCTATTACACACGAATGTGAAACTTACAGCATACTGCGAGTCTCAGATATGCTGAACTGATGTTACTGATGTTATCCAATCTCATGGTCAAGTTGGGAAGAAAACATCATTGATGACTGAGTCTGGTACCTTTGTTTTCTAGAAAATTAGTGATGATGTCTTTAGTATAAAAATTCATATTGAGAATACTTTCAGATATAACGTAAACTCTTTGGTATTGCACAGTAGTAAAAGAGAGAGTTCAAGTTTGCCATTTACCAGACTTTCCTGACTTAATAACACCTTGTGCACTGCTAATAAAATGTCATGTTTCAATTTCAAAATGATCCCATGAATATCTTATAAAATCTATTCTGTTAGTGATGTCACTTCCACTTCATAAACCTATGTATATTTTTCTATATATCGTGTGGTTTTAACCACACATAATGGCATATGTAACCAGTATTACTTCAGTTTCAGGTTGACAAAGCTGAATCAATATTTTGTACTTAATTGAATGGGTCATTAATAAGAACTACCTCAGGGACTTATTGTTATCTTTCAGGAAAAATATACCCAAAAGACTATAACAGTCAAGATGCTCACGTAATTGTGCGATGTATATTCTTAATAGCAACAGATTATATTTTGAAATTTTTGTTCCACTGGGACTCTACATAAGTTCCATAAAAATACCAACCAACTAATCAACAGTTATATGTAGATTTGAGCAGTCTAGTCTGTTGGTTTTCCAAGTACAAATATGTCTCCATAAATATTTAATGTCATTCAGATTTTTTTCATTTGATGTGTATGTTGTATCTATGGCTAGTACAATAGCAACCTATTTTTTATCACTACACTTCCTGCTATCATTTATACTTCCCTTATCACAGAGAAAATTAAAGTAAGCTCTGGTTTCTTTTGTAATTTGAAAGAAGATAACTATTAAACCTTTTAAAAAATATTAGTTACTTTAAGAGTTATAGGTAGTGCTCCTCAAACCCTCTTGCCTATGAATCACATGGGGATGGTGTGAAGCTGCAGGTTCAGATTCAGTGGGATCTGAGACCTTGCATCTCCAGGCAGCTCCCATGCTGCTGCTCCAGGGCCATTCTGAGCGGCACAGTTCTGCAGGCTGCTGGTGTGTGTGTATAACCCAGGATGCTGAAACGTCCAGGACAGAGTGAAGTCAGATACATCTGAGCTCTTCTTTTTATTCTGTATTTGGAATCTCAAGTAAATTGTCTGCATTCTCAAGTTCATTGACTTGGTTTATTTATTTTTTATTCTAATGCTTTTCTTAAAGCTCTTTTGACAGCCAGTTTGTTTACCAGCAAAGAGGACTTGGGCCAATTGAAGAAGACACTATTCTTGTCATCGATCCAAATACTGCTGCAGTACTCCAATCCAGTGGGAAAAATCTGTAAGTTAAAGTACTTATGTTGTTACTAAGGCGTGTACTACATATAGTGTTGGGTACAAAGTGCATCATTGGGTCGGGTCTTGGGAAGAGTGTGTTTTATAGCAGTGGTGAGAAAGCATAGCTTAAGAAAGCAGGAGGCTGGCCTACCCAGTTTGGCTCAGTAGTTAGAGTGTCGACCCTCAGACTGAAGGGTAGTGGGCTCGATTCCGGTGAAAGACACTCACATACCTCGGTTGTAGGCTTGATCTCTGGCCCCAGTTATGGCGCTTGTGGGAGGCACCAATCGATGTGTCTCTCTCATATTGATGTTTCTCTCTGTGTGTGTCTCCCCTTACCTTCTACTCTCTCTAAAAATCAGTGGGAAAAATATCCTCGGGTGAGGATTAACAACAAAAAAGCAGGAGACTAATTGGGCCATCTCATCTTTCAATTTCTAAGTAACATATTCTAAACCCTGACTGACTATTAAAATCACCTGGGAGCTTTTAAAAATAGATTCACATATAGTCTGGGATGAGGCCTGGACATCAACATACTTTTAAAACTCCCCAGGTCATTCTCATCGGTAGTCAGGCTTGATGCACGTAACTAATGGAGTTGTGCTCAGCTACATCTGAAGATTTTTTAAAAATTATGTAGCAGAAAAGTTATATAACCAAACTCATCAAGTAAATACTGTTAAGGAAAAAGGTGTTTGTCTTTCCATCTCCAAGTGAAGACTGAACAAATGTCCTTTTAATCTCTCCTCAGCATGCATGGGTAATTTGGCTTTGAAAGCCACTCATTGTTTGATCTTATTCCTGGATGGCATTTGGCAGCCAAAATAAAAAAAAAGTTGGCTGACACTTTATGGCATGGAAAAAAGGTCACCTGCTTACAGAGCGTCCTCAACCATTTGAACTGGCATCTTCAGGAACTGTACCCTCTCCATCTGCTTGGGCACAGAGAGAGCCAGCTTCTTTGAAAGGCGGGGAGCCACCGCTTCGGATGCAGCTGCTTCTGGAGATGGCAGGAATTAGATTTGTATAGGATTCTAAGATTGGGAGTCGGGGAACAAATTTTAATACCAGCTCCCCGACTCAGTGCGTCTGAGCCTGTCTCCTTGCTGCGCCACCCATCAGTCAGAAGTATTCTCATTCCAGAAAGGAATTAAAGAGGAGGCAGAGCAATGGCTGCTAAAGGAAGTTGGCCCCCATTGGGGTATTAGGTCAGAAGCATATCATAGCTCTCACATTCAGTCACCAAAACAGGGATCTAGTTCAGTGAATTAATCAATATCACAGCCTTGGCTACTGAAAAAAAAATGTGTAGGCCAGAAGCTGACAAACGTAGCGTGGAGATTGCCCGGTGTCTTTTGACCACACCATATTAAGATATTGTCCATGTGTTTGTTAATTCTGTCCAAGTTCCTTAAGCCTGTGAGCTTCTGTCTACATCAGTTTACAATTCACTACCCAGATCATCCCAATTGATTGTTAAATAGATTAACCTTCTCTAATGATTATCTGGCACACCACTTCACTTTGCTTGGATAGGCACAGCCCATGTCTGCTGGAAGTTGTTTCTGTTTGTTTGTTTGTTTGTTGTTTTTTTGGAGGGGTTACTGTCTTTAGTAGGCACTCTTAAAGGTTTTGAGTCATAGATTGATGTCCTATATTACTACAGAATTATATTATCTTGCAGTATATTTAAATGATTCGAACCATATAAATCCATTTCTATTTCTCTAGACAAATTTGTTTATGCACATTTCTAAGATGATAATATTTATGATCTTAGAACTTGTTTTTAAATTGATGTTATTTGTATTTAACATACCATACTTTACAATAAATATTTGTAATTTATTTATATATACATTTTTAAATGATTAACTACTGTTTAAGATTTGTCATAAGGATATCTCTTTTTATAACAAGTATTTTCATTTAACATTTATTTTGGTCTTTTCTATTGTAATGCTGGTATACATTTATCAATTTATTGATTTTTATTGCCTTTATAGGTTAATTACCAAAACATTCATGGTACACTTGCTTTAGAAATTAACATATATTTAAGACAGTTATTCTTATTTTGCAGGTTTTACTTGCCACACGGCTTGAGTGTGGATAAAGATGGAAATTACTGGGTCACTGACGTGGCTCTGCATCAGGTAATTTATCTTCCATTTGGCAGTTATTCAAGTAGAAGTTCATGAAGTTATGCTTTCAGAATGCTCTGCCTTACCTGTGTTTTTCCTGTGACCCAGTTAGTTTATAACAAGAAAAAGGAGCAGCCCCATCTCAAATATTTCTCTTAGAAGTTAGTGCTAGGAAAAGCTACTCGTAAATGATCAGATCATCTTTCTTCTTTGAATTGGCAGGAACCTTAGGGCCATCCTCCTTCTTCGCTTCCACATTTCTTTGCTTTTCTCTGTCCTCGGGTCTTAGTTCTATTTCATCCCTTGTGTTTTCTGTTTCCTTTTCCTAATCTTCAGTAAACTGAAGCTATGTCTCTGGTACATACATGTTTATGTATTAAACATCAAAATTCTGTCCTTTTTAAAAGAAGTAATATTTCATTCACAGAATAGTCATAAGTTTTTTCCCGTAGAAGCAAAGTTCACATTTGATACCTGTGTTTAGAGTAGGCAGCAAAGAACTAAGGAAATTAGGGGTGGGGGTGGAAATGCTAGAACTCAGAAGACTAGCTCCCAGGGTCTTCAGACATTATCTCGGTAAACGTTTATTGCTCGTGTATCGTCTGGAGAGCATTGTTAGCTAAGGAAAGATAAGGAAGTGCATGGAATAGGTGTGGATGCAACAGGACATCCTTGTACTAGTCTTCTTTCACTACTGCTTACCTGCATGACCTTGAGCAAACCAATTAATCTCACTTATCAAATGAAGGAATTGGACCAGATGATTTCCAGTTCTTAAAAAGTACCTTGTTTAAAACAAGTCCCTGGGAGCTTACACTCCAGTTGCCTGTGCAAGTGTTCTTAGCCATGTGGGTGTGTGTCAGTAATAACCGTGCAGTGAGGCTGTTGTTCCTTTTGAAAAAGGTGTTCAAACTGGATCCGAACAGTGAGGCAGGCCCTCTGCTAATCCTGGGAAGGAGCATGCAACCAGGCAGCGACCAGAATCACTTCTGTCAGCCCACCGATGTGGCCGTGGATCCAGACACCGGAGCCGTCTTTGTGTCAGACGGTTACTGCAACAGTCGGATTGTGCAGTTTTCTCCAAGTGGAAAGTTCATCACACAGTGGGGAGAAGGTACCCAATAAAACTCTAATTGCAATTCTTAGCCAGTATCACTAGGAACAGGAGATTGGTACCCCTCACCTCCTTCAGGATGCCATTGTCCCCTGTAGTAGAGAAAATAGGGCCTCTATATGCATCTACCTGGCTTGTGTGCGTACACACACACACACACACACACACACACACACACCCCTACATCTTATGAGGAAAAAGAATACTTCTACCCCCAAATTTTGTCCAAATAGAGAGTAAATATCTAATGTGTTTGTGGGTAAGAGATATTAATGGAATAAATGTATAACTGCTTTACCCTATTTCCCCCCTAGTTCCAGATATTTAATGGTTTGCTGTCATGAATATGGAGAACAAAACTGTAGAGTCAGACTTTTGGTGCTATTACAAATTATATATCTGATGTTTTTCTGTGTTTTGTAGAATCTTCAGGGAGCAATCCCAAACCAGGCCAGTTTACTGTTCCTCACAGCTTGGCCCTTGTGCCTCATTTGGGTCAATTATGTGTGGCAGACAGGGAAAATGGTCGGATCCAGTGTTTTAAAACTGACACCAAAGAATTTGTGCGAGAGATTAAGCATGCATCATTTGGAAGAAATGTATTTGCAATTTCATATATACCAGGTATTTCACCTTAATTTATTTTTGTGTTTTGTCATACTATACTTCGTTCTTAAAAAGTATTTGTCTAAGCTTCACATGCTCTTTTTATATTTTTTTTCTTAAGGGACTGAAGATACCTTATATATTAGATCTTAAGATAATTTTAAAACTGTTAGTTTGTTGTAAATCAGTTTCAACTGAAGTTTTATATGAAAAACTCTAAGATTTTATTGTTTGTAATGAGTTAAAATTTTTTTCCCAAATGTTGATTTTTATTTTTCCTTAATTATGATCACCTGTTCTAGTTAGTAAATGATTAATATATGGCTTCACACATCATCAACAGATGACATATGCCTGATAAAATCAGTACTCAGAATACCTCTGACATTTTTTTTAGAAGAGGTGACCAATTTTTTTAATAAAGATAAATATGTAAATTGAGGCTTATGTCTAAATGCTAGGAGGAATGACCAATAAAATCTGGAAATATTTTCTCATTTGCAAAATAGATGACTTGAAGAAAACCAGAAAAAAATTATCCAAACTCATAAAATAAGATCCTCTTGATTCATACTACAAGATAACTTAGCATAATATTTCCTTAAATAATAAATACTTACTGAACATTTTGAAAGGACATTAATTTCTAAATGTATATATAATTTTTGCCATAAGTTTTATTAAATATATCAATATTAAAGTAGCATTGACTATTTACAAGTATCACTATAATATTTATATTTCTTATGCTTTTAAAGTTGCATATAGCTACTGTCTTCCCAAGCAGCCTCCAGTTTATGTAGGACTTGACATAAAGGGACTTGGGTGGCCGGGTAAGGAGCAAGTCTGGCTTCCCCACGGAATAAATAATAAAAAGTGATAAAAGACTCTCATTAATACCCTTACAAGAGACAGTCTCATTTTCATTTTTACCTTATGGTTAAAGAATAAATTTGGCAAGACCATTGACCTAATAAAGAGGATGATCAAGTGTCTAGTGAATAAAAACAAGTCAAATATGAAGAGAAAAGCATCAGGGGAGAAGATGAGAGGAAATCTGATTAAAAACAGAATCTAAGCCAAAGATGACATGTATTACAATTGGAATTCTCTTTACAATATTGCACAAAAGTATTTGATTTTAACAATGTTGATTTTTTTACTGTAATATGCTAAAGAACCCTATTCTGAAATCCTTAAAGAAAGATAAAAATATCTTCAAGAGTGATTTAGTGTTGTGTATATTTTAATTCTTTGAAAATGTAATTTTCAATCATCTGAAGTACTTATTTAACTGAAACATCATAATTTCTATTATTTTGGATAAGCACTACTATACTAAGAAATATAATTTTCCTACAAAGAGTATTCATTGAGTTAATAAAAATAAAATGGTTTTTTTTTAAATTATGAAAAATACATATCTTTGGTCATCTGAAATATGCATCTCACATTTTCAAACCATTCTTCTCCCTATACTATAACTTACTTTCTTAGCATATTTTCCTCTAATTCTTCTCTTTTTTAAATTTTATCTTATTTTCCCCCCGCCCTTGACAATCCCCTGGCCTCCCCTACCCCCCAGTGTCTTATGTCCATTGGTTATGCTTATATGCATGCATACAAGTCCTTCAGTTGATCTCTCACCCCCCTCCCTCCTGCCCCCCAACCCTCCCTGGCCTTCCCTCTAATTCTTCTCTTAACTATAGCAGATAT
The DNA here is from genome assembly GCF_000327345.1 of Myotis davidii. NCBI lineage: Eukaryota > Metazoa > Chordata > Mammalia > Chiroptera > Vespertilionidae > Myotis > Myotis davidii. Next base: position 3,817,939 of record NW_006284843.1, read on the forward strand.
TACATAATTTTTTAAAGATCTGATACTCTAAAATGATTTGCTTAAATAACCTGACTCTTCCCAATACCTATTTAGGATGCCTGTGATATCTATATGTGTCTATACCTATATTTTTATGGCTACTGTCTTCCCAAGCAGCCTCCAGTTTATGTAGGATATATTTTTATGTCATATATCTACATCAATATCTGTATTTATATCTATATCTATATATATCATCTGTGTATTTCTGATATCTCTTGACTTTCTATGTGGAACAGGCCTAGCTTTTTCTGATTTTCCTATTACAAGGAGGTTATTCTCATAACCTGATCTTATTATTACTCAGAAGGAGACATTTGCTAAGTATTTTATTTTATACTTTGGTTGCCAGTTGTAGGGACCAGATTGACCCAGTATTTATTGTTTGTGTAAATGTACATGCATGTCTTTGAAGGCAAGTCTTATTCATATTTCGAAGAACAGTTAATGGAATATCTTGTCACAGGTTTGCTCTTTGTGGTGAATGGGAAGCCTCACTTTGGGGACCAAGAACCAGTACAAGGATTTGTGATGAACTTTTCCAGTGGGGAAATTATAGACATCTTCAAGCCAGTGCGCAAGGTATTCATAATGAGAGAAAATTAATTTTTATGTGAGAAAATTAAAATGCAAACCCTAGCATTTAATTGAGACTTGAATAATCTCTTAAAAGCTTGATGGAGATGTAATCACTTTCTTAGGTAGGTTGGGCACATTCCAAAACAATGTTTTATTTAGAATGAATATCCTGTGTTCTGATCAATTTCTTTAGCTGCAGATTAACACCGAATGTAGTACTAAGGTTGTTAGTAAACACTGTATACAGTGGCAGGTTTAAATTCACTGTAATTAGAATACCAAAAAAATTAAGCTTTCTTCCTAGTAGAGAAGATAACACAGTATGTTAAACTGTACTTCTATAGTTATCTTAGATCCAACAGAAATCTTGTTTGCTTTTTTAATACTATGACTACACTGAGCAACAAGACTTGAAAATAACAGTTCCTGGAATTTATTCAAGCCCTAAAGACTTGGCCTACATAAGAGACGAAAGGCTAGTTTTGGCTTCACAAATGGTTTACCACTATTAACTCTAACAGTGTCTTTTACAAACACGGGAACTGTGGCCCAGTGTGCCCACTATCTTCTCAATTTGCTTTCTCTGCATATGACCAGAATGATCAGAATGTTCACACCCACTGCCTGAATATACTTGTGGTACCTCAATTTTAGAAAATTCAGCCTGCTAAAATATTGCAGGCTGAATTTTTTTAAAAATGTAAAGATTTTATTTTTTAAGAGATGTAAAGATTTATTGGGCTTATTTGGATCAAAATATAGGTATCATAAGCCACCAGGCAAATTGCATCTCCATACTCATAATGCTTATAGTATTCTTTAAGATATCAACTTTGCTAGATTAAAAAAATACTTTAAAATGCCTCAATATTTTAGAAATGTGCCTGTTAGAATATTGACAGCTGGTCTGGGGTTTATCAGAATTCATTCTCAAGATATTTATTCAGTGCCTACTCTGTGTTAGGTATTATCCTATACACTAAGGATATGATGAACAAAACAGGATATGCCCTCTCACTCAAATGGAGTTTTAACAAGAGCTACAGAATCTGATTGGAAGCAAACTGAATCTGAACTAAAGATTCCAGTACCAGTTCCCAGTGTGGGTTTCTGTCCTATATAATAAAAGCCTAATATGCAAATTAACCGAACAGCAGAATGACCGGTGGAATGACCAGTCACTATGATACACACTCACTACCAGGGGGAAGATGCTCAATGTAGGAGCTGCCCCCAGCCCTCAGGCCCAAGGCCAGCCAAGGTGGGTGCCAGTGGGGGCCCTCCAATCACCCCACTGGTCGCC
>NW_006284843.1:3820923-3840951 GCF_000327345.1 Myotis davidii
GGGTGCCCCCCCCCCCCAGTCGGCCCTCCCCTGAGCGTGACTGAGAGTGGCATCGCAACCTCACGATCTGCCCTGCTCTGAGCCTGACCAGGGGCTGCACCTAGGGATTGGGCCTGCCCTATGCCACCGGGGAGCAGGCCTAAGCCAGCAGGTCGTTATCTCCCGAGGGGTCCCAGACTGCAAGAGGGCACAGGCCGGGCTGAGGGTCCCCCTCTTCCCCTGAGTGCACAAATTTTTGTGCACCGGGCCTCTAGTATATAATAAATGAAAGTTTTCATAGATGTATTTCACCTGAAAAGCAATAAGTAATCAAATATCAAATCATAGTAGCTCTTCAGAAGGAAATGAGGAAATTAATTACATTGATAACATTTTATTTCATTGGTGTTTCAGATTCTTATTGATTATCTCATCTTCATCGTTTTCCCACTTGAGCTAACTTCCTCTTATCTGTTAATAAAGTGAGAAGATTAACTTTCTTTTAGGTCTTCATTTTGCAATAGTTTGCCTTGATTTTTCTGTATCGACCAGCTATTAACTTCTAATTCAAATATGCATCTAGAGATCAAAGCTAAATGCTAAGCAAGAGGTTAGATTCTAAATGAACCTTACTCTCACAAAAATGTGAACAGCCTGAATTAAAATTTCATAAAGCATTGTGCCCAAATACCAGCATTCATCATACATTTGGTGTATGAGTCACCGTATATGGATCAGCACAGCAAACCTGAAAAGAGTCTAACTCCAAGGTGAAATTTGCTTTTTCTTTCAATAAACAAGACTTAGTATTACACCAGAATATAGAACTTGGTTCTGTGTTGACTCAGTAAACTGAAAAATCAGTTCATGAGCCTCTCTGAATTGGCATCTAAGTAGGCTATCATCACAAAGATTAAGTGTGGGTGAAGGAAATAATGAGGTGTATTGATTCCTATATAAGAAGATATTCTTCCTTCAAGTCAGAAGTCAAATTTTGCATAATGTGTGTGAGCTTCTGTGTGTGCCCATCCACTACTTATCTCCTTGTGCGTTTCGATTTTCCCTTGTCTACTGTTACATTCTTTAGAGAAGTTTTTGTCTCCAGTGTTTGATCATCTTTATGTCTGTGCGGGGAAGCTGAGACAGAGGACAGTATAGAAGATGGTTCAGTCAAATGGTGTCAGAAAGCCACAAGGGCAAGGCACATGGTTGTCCCCCAAATTCCACCTCCCCCGCCCCCAATGATCAGAGGATTATTATCTGCTTTCACACACACCCTTCAGGCTGTCTTTTTTTTTTTTTTCCTTCTCTCTTCTGCAAGGCAGCCCATGTGGAAAAGGAGGGAAGTGATCCCCACCCCTGCTTGCAAAACACCAGCAATAATGACAAAAAACTCCAGCAGGCCCAGATTTGTGTTATTTCTCTGAGCTTAATGATAGAGATTAAAATTATAATATTTAGCCCTAACCGGTTTGGCTCAGTGGATAGAGCGTCGGCCTGCGGACTCAAGGGTCCCAGGTTCGATTCCGGTCAAGGGCATGTCTGTTGGCTGCGGGCACATCCCCAGTAGTGGGTGTGCAGGAGGCAGCTGATCGATGTTTCTCTCTCATCGATGTTTCTAACTCTCTATCCCTCTCCCTTCTTCTCTGTAAAAAAATCAATAAAATATATTTTAAAAAATTATAATATTTAATAATATTTGAGCTGAAAGGATCCCATAGGTTAAATTACTTATCCAAAGCTGCACAGTAAGAAGCACACCTGAATCTCAAACCCAGGCCTTTGGGACTGTGATTCACCTCTTACTCCCCTGAGGCACACATTGGCCTACCAAGGAATGTTTTCAACCTCAACATCAACTTGGTGCAACTTCTTAGAGAATTGTTTACTTAATATTAAGTAAGTTTCAATATGATTTGTGTTATAGCAAACAAGTTATGTTACAGAGAACACAGATTCCTTATGAGTATTTCAGGCAGAATAACACATGTTGAGGGCGCAGGTTGTCCTGGGCTTTGTCACCAGGCGGCCCAGGAGGATGCTGTCATTCTTTTCTCCTGTTGTATTTTGCTGGGGAGGAGGACCTCAAAAGAAGAGTTTACAAAGCCTGGGTCAGAAGATCTTCGAATCTCTTAAACTCTGAAATCCAAACGCTTACAACATAATTTTCTCTTTCAAATGATGCAGAACAATAGACCAGTTCCGTAAAAACCACCTGAGTGCTTCTGATTGCAGTAGTGATATAGATCCCAAGGCCCCACCCCCTACCCCTCCCCTGAACTCCTCCTGTGGCCCCAAAGTATTTCTAACAGAACCCTTGGCTCCCTGTGTCAGTGTGAGAACCACAAATAGAGGCTTATTGTTATTGTTGCCTTGAACTGATGATATACTGTGTGATTTAGTGATGAATAGTTCACACATCCCCCCTCATCTTCATCCCCCTCCCCCGCCCCATTATAATAGTTTCTACCTGAAAATATGGAGCACTTTACAACCATATGTTTTGCAAAGCCATTTTTTTAAGAACACATTTTGGTATAGAAGAGGAACTGCCTATAATTTGTAAGTCGGTTGCCACCCATTAGCTGAACCCAAAATAAAGATGAACATTTAATGACAGGCTTGCGAGGTTTCAGCAAGGCAGCATTTTGATTTCTGGCTCTCTGTCTTTCTCATGCACATTTGTCACAGCTCATTTGGTAGCATGAAGGATTGAGCCTTCTTGGCACTGCCGTCTCATTTTTCTTTTCATTGTGACAAATTGTTGCTGAATTTTAAAGCACAATAGTATCTCCAAAGCGTGTATTCTGTCCTAAAGTGAACTGAGCACTGCAATTTGCCTCATTAGTGCCGTTGTACTCAGCAACCTAAAGTGGACAGTTGCTGATTGATAAGCCCACCAACGGGATGATGCTCCTGTTCGTCCTCACGGGGCCTGTATTTGAGAGCTGTGTCCTCAGGCAGGCCTGGCTGGCCCCACAGGCAAAAGCATCCCCCACGTCCTGCCAACTGGCAGCCACATGGCACCTTCGCAGGCCTCAGCAGGCAGATGGAAATGGCAGCCGCACAGCATTTTAAGGCTGCTCTTCCAGGAACCAGGTGGTGACCCTGGGTCCAACTCAAAGTGTGGTTTTTACAAAGTGCTCCCCTGTCTCCTGTGTCCTGGACTGAGATGGTGGCGATTGAAATGGACATATGTCATGAAGAAAGACATAGTGAAACGCCGAGTAGCTAAGTAGATACCAAAGCTGAGAAAGTACTGGAGGTAACACTCAACACTCCTTTGTTGGCTGAAGATATTGTAAACAGTGGGCTTCAGAGTATAAAACCCTACACTGTTGCCTCTCTCCTCGTATATATTTTAGATCTCACCCCGGCTAGTGTGGCTCAGTTTGTTGAGCATCATCCCATGCACCAAAAGGTACTGGTTCAATTTCTGGTCTGGGCAAATGCCCGGGTTTCAGGCTCAATCCCCAATAGGAGGCTTACAGGAAGCCGCTGATCTCTCTCTCTCTCTCTCTCTCTCTCTCTCTCTCTCTCAGTAAGACCATATTTAAAAAGAAAGAATCTGAATGTACTGAATCTTTGAAATGACTTCTCTAATCAGTGATGTATAACTAGTTTTTAAGGTAGCACATGATAATTTGATGGGATAATAGCCTAAATTTAATACCTGGTCTTTCTAACTTGTATAGATTTAAACAGGCAGATTTGGTAGATAGGAAAATAAGTATAAATGGGTAGATATTGCAACACCAAGTAATCAACACTGTTCTACTTGTCAAGGTTAACTCTGTTAAGGACTAGGAAGTCAGTGGTAAGGGTCTCTTAGTGTTTCCTAATGGCAGAGTCAGTGCTCAGAGAATGAATGAATGACTCTCTTTGGCCTAGAGTTGCTTTGATGGGAATTATTGGTTTTGGTTTTGTTTGTGGTTTTTGGTGTGGTTTGTTTGTTTGTTTTGTTATTTTGGTTTGAATGATATGCTCATTGTTCTGTTGGGTGGTTTCTTTGCCTGTTTATGGAGAATTCAACTTGTGCTTCTTGTTTGGGCAGCACTTTGACATGCCTCATGATATTGCTGCCTCTGAAGATGGGACTGTGTACGTTGGAGACGCTCACACCAACACCGTGTGGAAGTTCATCACAACTGAAAGTATGGTTTTTAAATATTATGGTGCATATTTTCCTCTCAGTTTTATTGCTTAAAAAAACATGTGAAAAAATGCATTTCTTTCTCTTTTTATTGATAGGAGCGGGAAATCAAGGTATAAGTGGTAGTTGCTAAAATACCTGCTTGGATATCATTTCAGGAATTAAATTGAATTTTTTAAGTGGAAAGAAACTTTTTTTTTGCTGGCAGTTATCCCCTCATTTCCACAGATATTCCACAGGAAATTCTTGATGCCTGAAGTAATGTCTGCTACACTGAAAGCCAGTGTTAATTCCAGCTCCTCTCCAGAGGGAGGGAGATGGCTTTGGCAAGGCAGATGGGCTGACTAGTTTCCACACAGGCATCACTTCCCAAGTGACTCCAGCTCTCCGCGGCTGCCGAGCAGCTAGGAACGCCAGCATCAGTGTCAGACACACATCATTCCAAACAGGAGGCGCTCTGCGTTTCTCCGTTGAGCTTCAACTTACTCAAAATTCTGCACTGCTGTGTTTTCATATAGCTCAAAGTATGTATGGGACAGAAGGGTTTTTCTATCAGGATCAAGCAAGGTAGTATGGAGCGGGGGGTTCTGACTGCAATTTGGACTTTATTTCTAATTCTTAGAAAGCAGACTAACCTAGCCTCTGATATCAGCCTAAGGAAACATAAGCTTTCTAAATTAAAGAGGACGGGATGCTTAGTAAGCCACTAACCTCAGTGTCCAGAAATCCTTTTAAAATATGGCAGGGTCTAAACAATAGGAGAAGATGGAATTAGGGAGAAGAACTGAGAATGATAAGCTTGTGGTATCAGAGCTGCAGCAGGCAGTTTTAGACAGAGAAATAGTAAGGAAACATGGACTTGATGGAGATAGGAAATGCTAACTAAAACGGGAAAATGCAAATTATAACAAGGGGAAAAACAAGTTATAACAAAGAAATTAGGTTCCATACAGGTCTTGGACCCCAAGTAGGTTTGATAACTTCAGAATTATCCCTTGGGTCACCTTTGCTGGTTTTGTAATAAAGGCCCAGTTAGGGCTGAGTGCACAGAGGTGCCCAGGACTGCTCCCCGCTAGCAGTTGCTTCCCATCCCCGTTGCAAGTGCAGCTCACACCACCTGCCTCCTCAAGAGGAACCAGAAGGTGTGGGCAGACAGGAAAGCAAAGAGAGATGGATAATTCCCAATTGCGTGTCTGAGCCCAGGTTTTTCAGAATAAAGAAATGAATGAATACCTTTTAAAGTGGAAAAGACTTCCAGAAACCTAGCCAATATCTTCATTCGGCAGGTAGGAATATGCTACTTGAACTCATTAAGATTCCAGTTTAGGCTCTTCATACCATCCCCATAGTTAGTACTCAACAGAGATGTAAATCTGAGTCACTGGGGAGGGTTTTTCAAAATACACATGACCGCACCCCACTTGAGATCCAGAGAAAGAAGAGGAATGATAGTGCGTGCATTTTCGAAAGGCTTCCCAGGTGATATTGATGTATCTCCTGATTGACAAGCACTGCAGGATAGCTTTCAGCTTTGAAACAGAAAAGTTCTCTCCATAGTCCAGAATGTAACCAAATAACAAACCAGGAAAATAGTACCTTTGGGGCAATAAGACTTCATCCAGGGCCAAACGAGTGTTTTTGTATCTGCATGCTAGTGTTTAACTGGTCACATCCATATACATCAGCTAGAAGACTGATGGACATGGCAGGACTAGCTACCTCCGAGATGTCACATGAAAACAGAATGACTTGCTATTTCAGAAATCAAAAAGGAAAATCTCATTTTAAATGTGAAGACCTTAGAAATATTATTTCAACTTCCCCTAGGAGATTTTATCCAGGATTCCTAGACCTGGCACCTAATTAGTGACTGGCACTAAACTTTTCTAATATGATAATGAATTTGATGAATTAAGGAAATATTTTCCCCTGAGTAAAATTAATATCGAAATTAAGTTTTCCATTGTTCTTTTTGGGGTAATGATGCTCGTCTCTTTGCTGTGTTACAGAAATGGAACACCGGTCAGTTAAGAAGGCTGGCCTTGAGGTCCAGGAAACCAAAGGTTGGTCAGGTTCCTCTTTGACTGTGAATCCCTAGGCTATTTGTGTTGAATTATTTTATGGCTCTTGATTGCACTTAAAATATTATCAAGCTAAAAATAGAATCTGTTAAATCATCAATAACTTCTGCTGTGTCCTGAACCTTTAAACCTACTCATTGGCATCGCTTTTTCTAATAAATGGAGTAGTAATAAGTTCAAATTCACTCATTTCAGGTGATGAAAAACAATTAAGAAATCTGTTTTTAAAAATGGGCCAGAAACATTCAGGGAGGGAAAAAATAAGTTAGCAACTTACAAGTATGTTAACCTCAGATAAGCAGAAAAATACTGTCCAATGTACTGGAAAAGGCCTTTTCCTATGGGGCTCTAACCTAGAGGAGTGGAAAATACCTTTGGTGAGTTAATACTGTAAGAGCCTGAGAAGATTAGCTGCTCCCCAAGTTTCTATCTTAGTAAAATTTAGCCCCCCAGCATTTACTGAAGGCCATCTATGTGTAAGTCACTGTAATAGGTTTTAGGGAAATGTAACTGTGCCTGACTTTAAGAGACTTACACCCTATAAGGAGTGTGTGCATGTGTGTGTGCATGTGTGTGCATACATATACATGTATACAGATAAGCATAACATTGGTATATAGTATCAAGAATGGATAGATAAGATTAAGCAGCTGGTAAGCAACCACTTGGTTCGTATGGAATCCCTGTCAAGTTATTTTCTCTCTTGCGTAGAATCAGTTTATATTTGTGCATTGTCTACTATCTGCAGGGTTTGGGCATCATTGTGTATAGTTAAGAACTCACCGGAGATGCTCCTAATGTTTAAGTAGCAAAATTATTCCATTATTAGTTGCTTTACAAATGCCTCACATAGATATTCAGACTTAACCCTAGGTTTACTTGTTTTCCTTTCTCATGAAAGCAGGTGGAAAGAGATGAAAAGAAGCAAGAACCAAGAGGGAGTTTAGGGAGTTTATGTAGGCAGATAAGAAAATATAGCCGGCTCAAGGTTGAAAGGGGTAAGATAATATTATAAAATAAATAAGTAGCAATTGTTTGGCATTTGTAGTGATTCTACCTATGTGACACTACTGAGTGGCATTCATACCATAAACATATAATGATGAAGTTCCCAGGACCCTGTTTTTTATCATTCTATATAGAATTATTGATTAGTTCTATTTGCTCTGGAATAAAGATATGTTGGGAATGATTTTAATAATAGCTATCATCTATGGAGCACAAACAATGGGCTATACAGAATTATAAAGTTTAATCCTTACACCAACAATGTGATCATTTCAATATCTCCATTTTAAATATTAGGAAGTGAAGATAAGAATTACTACTATGATAGTAAGTGGCAAAACTAGGTTTTGACTAAAGTCTGTTTGGCACCAAAGCCTGGGCTCTTAACCACTAGTTCTGTACCACTGAGGAGAGATGAATACTACCAATTGACTCACCATAAATTCTTCCAAGAACTATAGGTTAGAGAGGGTTGTAGATTACTCTGAATCCTCTGGTATTTCACAGTGGCCTCAAACCATCACTGTTTAAATAGATCACACACACACACACACACACACACACACACACACACTAGATCATACTGGTTGGCCTGTTGAGAACAGCCCAACCACACTGACCAGTGAGGGGCGAACTGTGCTCATCCCTGTAGTTCATTTGGTCTCTCCTCAGTGCGCCCACTGAGTCATTGGTGGGAAAACCTCCCAGTCCGTGGCAGAATGCAGCAGTTCAAATAGTAAATTTTATTGAAGTGTCTTGTCATGATGGGCTCATTTTAATAGTAGGAATATCCAAACTCAAATGAAGTTGTTCTTTTCTTTTTTGAACCAATATGATATTCATTAAACCTTTTTTTAAAAAAAATTACTTTCTTATTTCAAAAAGGAATATAAATTATGCTAGATCTCCAGAGTTTGTCTTTTACCAAAATCCAGAAGCTAAACTTAAACCACTCCTTACAAAAGAGAGGGAGAAACACCAACCCAAACTTACTAGACTTGTTCATACATGTTCATTGTAAATTACCAAATTCGAGTTACCTTTGATGACACTCATCCCAACGGTGGATGTTCACATAGCAGAGTTTCAAAACCAGTGTTGTGTTCTCAGGGAGTTGCGGGAATAAAAGTATTGTGATGATAGGAAACTCAGGAAAGGAATCTAAATTTTCAACTAAAGTTACCATGGATAAAAGAGATATGCCAACATCCCACCAAAAGCATAGCCTTTACCCCTCCTCCGCTTCACAATAAAAGATGATGACACTCAATGCCCCAGAAGGGGTGAGGAATTTCAGAAGTGCAATGAATGTATCTTATATTTTAGCAAGTTTATTGCCTCATACTCAGCACACTTTCTACGAATGCTAAACTGATTATTTTAGGCTGTCACTTACTTTATCCATAATGTAACCCAGTCCTAGTCCTGCCTTATGAAAGAACCTAGATATGAGCTGATATAGCCTCACCTTAGTGTAGGTGTAGGTACTCATACTTAATGATAGGTAGAAATTGCTAAGTAATTTCTCTGCTTATAGTCACCTTCAAAAAGAAATAAACCTTTCTTCCAAGACAACAAATTCTTGATTGCCAACCTATAACTTTGGCCTATATATTTTTTAAAAATCCTGTTGTCTGTTTTATGTATTTTCCTGCTTCAATATAGAATAAGCTTGAATACTGAACATCTTGTATACCTCTTCTACAGTAATACGAAAGCAAAACAGTGGTTAGGAAGAGTACAAGTCACATTTATATTCCTCGTGGAAACTGAGACTTAGAAAGGTTAAATTTGAATGATCTAGATTTATGAACCAATCCCTTTCCTTCTCTCCACTGAAGTTTCGAGAGCCACTTCATTTGACAAAAGAAAAGAAATAATGGTCTCCTCTTAACCATAGTGCAGGGAAGGAAATGAGGACTATGACAGGCCATCTGTAAGACAGTGATAATAATAGTGCCTCCTCACGGGCTTGGTGTGATGATTAAATGAGAACCGTGCCTGGTACAGCTTTACGTGCCCAATAGGTATCAATGAGACATGAAGGAGGCTGGCTCAGGGCACTGAAGCAAAAGGCTGGACCTGCCATTGGTGTATTTCATAACTTGTGTTTAGAGTGTCTTAAGAAATTTGAGAAATGCTTCCTTGGAAAAGTGTCCAGTTATCTACCAACCTGTGTCTACATATAGTAAACGTTAACCAAAGATTTTCCTGACAATGTTACACCACCTATCCCTGCCATTTTATCAAAATGTCCATACAGCCGTATGATTCATTCTGTATCATAGGTTAGAAGGGCATCGCAAGAAATTGAAGTTCCTGAAACTGTGGGCATTTTAGCAAGCATGTTTATAGCTTCTAGACTTCGCACAGTAGGGTTTTTATACCAACACACATCTGTGCCTCTTGAGGGCAAGTGTCTCAAGGCTCATGTCACGTTTAAATCACATTATTAAGATCCCTGCATCAATTTACAGAGTGTTATTGTATCAATTTCCCAAATAGTACTTTAGTTCTGATGTCTACCTAAAACCTGTCAATATCACAGAATAATTGTATGTTCTTTTCATCAACCTCAAAAGGATATACAGTGCATATGTGTGCACTTACAGTTTGCTGGGAACTGTAAAAAAGACCCTGAAAAGGACACACCTCCTCTTCCCAGGTTTTAATCCTAGAATAAATGTGTGCATACAGTGTACGAATAATTCATTGAACATGAAGGAAGTTCGTAAAGATACAAGGACACAAAATCTCATTAAGCAACTTCTTTATGGTAACATTTGTACCCAGCGGCTTTACAAGGGAGCTATATTACATCACAGTTTTACAGATGAGGTCCCAAAGGCCCAGATCATTTAAGTAACTTGCCCAAAGTTACGCAGCTAGTTGCACAGGCACCAGGGATCAGAGGCCGGATCCTCTTGACTCCAGCCTGCACACCAGTTCCATCCCTTACACCATGCTGCCTGTTCATTCTATCTTTGAAAAGATGCAAAAGGAGGTTATATTTTTTGTGTGGAATTACAGCTAAGAGGAAATAAAACATAGAACAACAAAACAATTTAAAGGTGAAAAACCATTCGGCGGTTACTAATCACAATACATGCTGCCAGCTTCATAGATTCAGACATTGAAGCATGCACTGGACTCAGCAAGTTCTGTGCGAGCAGTTGTTGATTTGCCTGGGTAGGGGCGGTGGGAGGGTTTTGGAATCTTTGGGTCAGTTGACTATTGTGAACTCTTCTCTCCCTGAAGAATCCGAGGCAGTTGTTGAAACCAAAATGGAGAACAAACCCGCCTCCTCAGAATTGCAGAAGATGAAAGAGAAAGAGAAACTGATCAAAGAGCCAGACTCCGGAGTGCCTGTTGTTCTCATTACCACCCTTCTGGTTATTCCGGTGGCGGTCCTGCTGGCCATTGCCATGTTTATTCGGTGGAAAAAATCAAGGGCCTTTGGAGGCAAGTAAAATGAGCCCCTTGAACTTGGAGCCTACTTTTGAAAGTGTTTGGCCTTATTATTCTCAAAGTTCCATTGTGATTTTTTTCAGTGGTTTTTTTTTTAAAGTGTTCTCTGCCTTTTTTGATGTTACTGTCTATGTTCCAAATATTGTCTATAGTTAGTATCACAGTAGAAAATGTATCTGGAGCCTCAGAAATTTGGATATTTGGATGGTTAATATTTTAATATTAAAAGCAATATTAATATTGCTTTTTAGCAACTGGCTTACGCCCAATTGATGTCTCCCTATAGCTAAGTGCAGTTAGAATAAATGAGCTGCAGCGTCAGGACAGAGGAGAGCCGTGCTGTTCGAAATAGGCTCAGTTCTCAAAGTAGCGGGGTCAGTTACTTGGGAGTTGTATTACTTCCCACCAGCTGGTCCTGGCTCTTGCTCTTCGCTCCTTGACCTTGGGCAAGTCACTTAATCTCTCTGGGCCACAGTTTCCTCATTTGTAAAGTTGGAATCAAAGACTTACTCCAGTTGTATGAGAATTAAATGAAATAATGTACAGAAAGCATTTATCTCAGTACCTGGTACCTAGTAAGTGCTTATTAAGGAATAATCATGGGTAATAAAGTAATAAAAGTCATAAGTCAAAAAAGATACTTGTCTTAAACCTCAGCTATCTCAGGAAACCAACTATTTCTATAACAAACCATCTGGTAGTTTTTAAATAGTCATAAAATAGGCCATCAGTCCACCTTTCCTGACCATACGAGGCAGGTTCCAAAACTGGAGTCAGCATTTTATCAAATTATTATCATAGTACCGAACCCAGGGGCTGAGTTCCTTTTAGGACATCCACACAAACAAACAATGCGGCCTGTGGTTCTCATGTCTCAGAAGTAGTCCCTTGGCTGGGTCCCAGGCCTAAGGCAAGAATCCACAGCTCTGTCTGCGAAGGAGTCCATGGGTCAGGGTGGGAGGCAGCATTTGATCAAGAGACAGCATCTGACTCTATTCCAGGCCAGAGCGGCCATGGCAGGAATTCAGTGCCCACAGCAAAGCCCTGACACAGAAACGAAACACAGAGGATTCAATTTAGTAGGTGGTGAAAGGGAGTCTTTCTAGGACTTTCTTTTACTTTTCATAGGTAATCGGTAAAGCCCTGCACAAAACCAGTTAACTCTTCCCAAAAAACACTTCTGTTGAGCCCCTGTTATGGGTAGGGAACTCAGTCAGCAGGGGCAAAGATAAAGAAACTTAGTCGTTGTGTTCATGGAGCTAGGTGGTAGCTTCAAAAGAACAAGAATCTGGCTAAGTGTACTTGTTTATTGGTGTATCCCCAGGACAAATAACAGTTCCTGGCCCTAAGCTTCAATACATACTTGTTGGAAGAAATAAATGGAGGTTACAGACTAGATGACACACAAAAGAGAGATGACATTTAAAAAAAAGATGACACATAAAATTGATTAGCAAGGTGGTAAGTGCAGTGATCATTACCAGGAGTACCGGGTGCATGTGGGGACTGGGCAGGTAGCAGTACTGTTGGTAAGCAAACTACACTGGATGAAGGAATGCCAGAGAGTGAAGAAAGTGGCCTCCCCTGCCACAGCAGGGAATGCTGAGTCCGCACACGTGTGTGGGGAAGGCAGACACCCAGGTCGAACCACAGGAAATTACTATTGTGCAATCACATTTTCTGTAGGAAAATTGCAGTTTTAATTGCACATTTAATTCTAAAAGGAAACCAACTTCATATTTTCTCAACATTTGTCTTGATAGATCTTATCCACTCTGTGAGGGGTTTAGAAACCCTCATGAAGGACCCCCTGTTCATTCAGCATACCCATTTTGAGTATCAGCTCCATATCAGACACTGGAGTAGGCTCAGGGGGTGCAAAACCAGCTAAGGGCTGCCCTGCACCCTTATAGAACTTACAGTCCAATGTGTTGGCTTTCTAACAATCTTACTAGATTCTTCTTCCATTCTTCCCTATTCCCTTCCCCACCCACTACGCTTCCTCTCCTCTGTTATCTGCCTGCTAGCTTTCTTTACAATGCTGCCTCCATTCCTGGCTAGAGATTTCATAGGAGAGCCGCAAGCCCCGCTTCCCTGGCACAGCTCTTAAGGAGGTGGAAGCCAAGGTACAGAGTGCAGGGAGGTACAGAGAAACAGAAAAATGAAGTCCAGCTGGCGTTCTGCCTCCCCAGAAAGAAAGAAAGTTGATCTTTCATGGAAATGTGTAGCCCCATGGGGAACACTTGGGTCACCTCATATGATTGAAAATGCTCAGGGTTCCAGGTCCTTTGCTTTTCATATAAAGGGGAAATGATGTACATGGGCCCCACGCTTTCTCAGGCATGTACTGTTCTTCAAGAAAAGACTGAAGCCTAAGACAAATATTTCTAAATTGTAATAATGAAAACTTCCCAATTTTTACAAACTACTGGCAATTTAATTTTGTCCCCATGGAAAGTATTATTTATTGAGCACTTATTGTATACTTACCGGGCACTGTTCTACGTACATTATGTGCAGGGTGCCTCTAATCTTTACAGGTGGGTAGAGAGTGTCATTGATCCCTCTTTCCTCAGAGGAGAAAACTGAAGCTCAGAGGAGTAGTTTATTGAGATTGCACAGCCTGTGAGAGAGCAGGCAGGCGTCGAACCCAGCTGTGGCCCTCTGTGCATCACAATACTGTATTACCTTTTTTCCCTTTGGAATTGCATACAGGCCAGAGCCAGACCTTGTTAATTATTTATGAATTCCTGAATTTATACTGAAAGTTGAGCCCATGGATTGAGGAGGGTGATCGGGGCTCCTTTTTGAAATGTGCCATCTTTTTCTAGCAGATTCTGAACATAAACTCGAGTCAAGTTCAGGAAGAGTGCTGGGAAAACTTAGAGGTATGCCCGTGACCTTTTAAAATCCTTCACGTTTGGTTCAAAGTCAGCAAGCTCATGTCTTTTAAAGAGCAAGGAGATAATTTGTATTGCCTCTCTGGAAATGAAACCCCTGTGCAGCATAGCACCCCCCAGCATCGAACCGGAATGCAGACGATAAACCAGAGTGTGTGGCTCTGGCAGTGAATTTCCCAGTCTCGTTTTCCACCTTGCCATTCTGTATTATCTAATGATCCCTTGCCTTTTATCAGACTTCGTCTTCGGTAAATTTTCTGTCACTCCTGTGGGCACGTCAGTGCCTGTCATCTGAAGATGACCTTTTCATAAACTCACTGAGATGGAGACCTGCTTGTGGGATGCCAGTCCCCCAGAGCCCAGAAAGTGCAGGGGGTGAAAAGTGAATCTGAAACAATCCTGCAGAAACACATGGCCCCGGGGAGCTTTGTTTTTTCCTTCTGTATTTCAATAAATGTGTGTAGTACCCATCTGACTTTGTAGGCTACGTGTCTCTGTATGTCAGTCTTTTTTTGTTTCTCTTTTGCTGATATCTACACTTCCCCATCCCCAACTTCCAACTGTACCATGTAAGACTATACAGAGGAACTGAGAGTCATTTGTGTGACCTTCATCTCAATTCTGTGTTATTTGCTTTCTTCAGGGAAGGGAAGTGGAGGCTTAAACCTTGGAAATTTCTTTGCGAGCCGTAAAGGCTACAGTCGCAAAGGGTTTGACCGCCTAAGCACCGAGGGCAGTGACCAAGAGAAAGATGAAGATGATGGGAGTGAACCGCCCCTCCCTCCTCCTGAGCGCCCGGCTTTGGTCTGGTTGAGGAGATGTACCAGGAACGCCCGATTCCTTTCCCTTTCGCACGTTAGAGTTTTGTGTGTTTAATTGTAAACTGTACAAGTCTGTGCGGGACTGTACACATCTTATTTACTTCATTTGGGTTTCGTTGGCCTCTGTTTCTAGTTGAGGAGTTTCCTACACGTACATAACAGTGCCATGGTCTTTATATATGGGCATAGGATAGAGAAACAGTCCTCTTCTTCCATCACACTACTAATTTATGATGGAAGGCTTGCTCATTTACATTTCTGAGACTTTTCTGTAGATGTAAATAAGCCCACTCTGCTTGAACACAGTATTTTCCCATTAGCGCTTCCATTGCCAATGTCTTTCTTTGGTGCCTTTCCTGTTCAGCATTCTCAGCCTGATGACAAAGCTGCTAAATCTCCTATTTTTTTAAAATCACTAGCATTATATTGCAACAAGGGAAAGAAAAAAGTCTCTATTTAAATTCTTTTTTTAAATTTTCTTCTTCAGTTGGTGTGTTTTTGGGATGTCTTATTTTTAGATGGTTCCACTGTTAGAACACTATTTTCAGAATCTGAATGTAACTTGTGTAATAAAGTGTTTTCAGAGCATTAGCTGTCAGAGTGTATTTTGCAATGTTTGCATATTTCAGAGTTTTATATACAACTTGTGTATAAATTACACAAGCCACAGATATTGTGAAACCTTCTCAATGTCTTCAGCCCAAAGAAATGTTGTATTAAAATTAAAAAGATATTTTGTTATGTGGCCAATATAAACTAAAAACCAGCCTAACCGTTTACATACATGTGGAAAACCAGGCTCTCTTTTAAAACTCAAAGAGAGCTTTTGCCTGTTTACCAATCAGAAAGTCAGTACTTTAATAAAAGGTGATCAGCGCTAAGAGGAAAACTGCATCTCCAATTACATAGGCACGTGAATCCATCAGTGTAGGTTACTAATAGTTTTCTTTAAAAAAAAATTTACTCAAATTCCCATGTATTCGTAGTAATATTCCTCTGTTAAAGTGACTACAAATTAATTTTAAAAACATGTTTTTCATGTTCCAACAATGCAATTTAGTAAAAAGCTGATGATTGTTCTTTTCAGAATAATCAGACTTTTGAACTTGTTAATTCAGGCATTATAGTAGTTGGGATATTAGTGATTTAATTGACTAGACAGTGATTTTCAAACGTTTTCATCTTACGGGACACATAAGTTAATTACTAAAATGACGTGACATAACAAAAAATACACGTTTTGCCCATCTGACAAAAAGGTAGGTATAATTTTTATTCATTCACACCAGACAGCTATTGGGTTGGCTATCTTGCAGTTTTTTATTTGGCAATCTGAGGGAAAAGAGCTCAGTGCCCCTGGGTCAGGAGTCCGGTATTGCATGTTTTAAAAATGCTTGTGGCACACCGGTGGCACACTGGTTGAAAATTGCTGGACTAGACTAATCATGAAGACAATTCACACTACTTTGTAAAATGTATAATAACTTTCACCTATATTCTATAGAAAAACTAACTTAACATAGATTTATTTTTCTTCATAATTGACACCAAAGAGGATCTGATTGAAATTATCACTTGCCAAATGTTTACTTCCCCTTATTAAAATTTAACTTGGGTGCCTTCCCCAGTAGACACTTCCTTTTTTTAATTCCTGTGATCTTCCTTCTCAAAAGAACACATGTGTCCTCTCTGACCGCTCACGTATGCCCTTCACCACATCAGTAGTAATTACAGTGATGAATTTCTAATTCTGTCCTTTCGCCTTCATTAGCGGGCATTCTTCTGTGAAAGCCTGAGAGACTTGCCGACTCTCAGCCCAAGCAGCATCTACTCAACAGCATAAACTGTTCCCCTCATTTTATTTGTAACCAATGTAGCATGCTCCCCAAACTCATGGAACAAATATGGTCAAATACCGTTTATTTTCCCAGCTAATTGCTCAAGTCTTTACCTTCCTTATTGGCAGAAAGTTCATTACCAGCCTTTCAACGGTGGGCTTCCCCACCTTTCCTTCTCTTGGACTTGCCAAAAAAATTCCAGGTCACAGAAGGTGAATGTGGGGCACGGAATCAGCAGGTTTGCAGACACCACAAACGCGTATTCTAGTTGTCTGTCCACACTGCAATTGCACTGACTGCCTCTCTATATCACTGTTGAAGATTGTTCTGGAAACTACCCCAAGAAAGCTGTTGCTCCCCTGCTGCCTGGAGAGTGCCTCAGCCAGATCGCCCTCCCAGAGCCCTGTCTTGGCCTCTGAGGGCCGAAGTGTTTAGTGCTGGGCACGGAGGTCACACACAGCCACCTTCTTGAGGGCTGATTGGCCCAGGAGTGCTGCGTCAGGGCTGATCCCCATACCTGTGCCTCAAAGAACCAGAACCATCACCTGCCTTCCTATAATCCACCCTGGAGATCAGGAGTTTTTCCTCTTAAACCCTCAAATCTCATAGTTTCATTAGCCCTTCTTCTTCCTCGCTCCTCCTCCCTTCCCCTTCCCCTTCCTTTCCGCCTCCTCCTTCTCCTCCTCCTGAATACAACATCAGATCTACCCTAGACAAAATTTTAAGTATACAATATGGTATTGATACCTTAGGCACACCATTGTATGGCAGATTTCTATAACTTATTCATCTTGCATAACAAACTTCATACCTGTTGAATAGCAACCCCCCCCCCCATTTTCCCTCCTCCTTTTGTAAGTGAAATGTTGAATTTGTCCTGTGAATGGCTTACTTCACTTAGCATAATGTACTCCAGGTTCATTTATATTGTCTTATATGGCAGGATTTTATTCTTTTTTAAAGGCTGAATAGTATTCCATCATGTTTACTAGAGGCCCAGTGCATGAATTTGTGCACAGGTGGGGGGGCCTGCCGGCCCAGCCCCAATCGGGGCAGATCAGGGCCGGACCTGTTGGGAGGAGGAGATGGCAGGAGATTGGCCACAGCCCACCCAGATCAGGGCCTGATCAAGGCCCCTGATCAGGGCCCCCAATGAGGGCCAGGATGGCTGAGGGATGGGGCCGTGGGCAATTGGCCGGCGCGACCGTCCCTGGCCAGTAGGCTCCGCCCCCTATTGGGGTTGGGGGTGCTGATCAGGGGCAGGGCCAGCCAGAGGGGCTGTAGGCCGATTGGGGTGGGGCCGGCCATGGGGGAGGGCTGCAGGGGGGTTGGCTGGCCGGCCCCCCCCATTGGGGCAGTTCGCTGGCCAGAGGGCGTCATAGCGACCGGTCATTCTGGTCAGTATGGCATCCCGGTTGCTGGCTTTTTATATATATAGACACCACATTTTCTTTATCCCTTTATCAGCCAAGGGACATTTGTTTCCACTTCTTGGCTGTAATGAATAGTCCATCAGCCCTTCCTGAACAGGGACTGGGGCTGGCTGATGGCCCTCCATCCCTTTCTAAGAGTGTCCCTATTGAGTCTTAAGTGTTCCAAATAGTCCTAGCCAGGGAAGTTTCCTTCCATGATTCAAAGGTGATTTCTAACCTGTTTGTCATTAGTAAGCACTTCTGAATATCTAACTAGCAAAAAATTCGAAGCCCTGGGGATACAGTGCTGAAAGGCAATATCCCAACTTTACTGGAATTTACATTCTAGTGGTGTGTACATTTTTTTCTTTCTTTTTTTTTGTCTTAGAGAAAAACAAATGCAATCCCTGAATGGGTAGCCCATAACATACATTAATGAACTTTTAAAATAATATTTTTTATTGATTTTAGAGTGGAAAGGGGAGAGAGAAACATCAATGATGAGAGAGAATCATTGATTGGCTGCCTCCTGCATGCCCCACACTTGGAATCGAGCCTGAAACTGGAGCATGTGCTCTGACCAGGAATCAAACTGTGACCTCCTGTTCATAGGTTGATGCTCAACCACTGAGTCACACTAGCTGGGCCATTAATGGACTTTTAAAAATGATGTCCCAAGAAAGGAATTGACTAGTTTAGTTATACTAGTCCCAATGTCTCTTTATGTTGATTTAGTTTCTGACATTTTGATTTTTTAGTTAATTTTCTCTTGTATTTTTATATTTACAAGATGTCATACAATTCACAGAAATCTTTAAGAGTTTCACATTTTTGGAGCCTTGTTCTGAGTCTAGTGTGGTCTCCATTAAAAGGAAAGTGGTCCTTTCTTTAAAAAAAAAAAACCCACAGTTCTCACATCTGTAATCAAATATATCCCCAAATAATCCAATAAAAATTAACTTAAAAGGCAAAGGATTCATTCAACAGATATTGATTGAGCTTCATGGCGTGCAAATACTAAGATTTTGAAAAGGCATAGTCTTGCCCTCCAAGGTTTATAATCTAGTGAGAGCTCAAGCCTGTAAATGATAGCAGTATAAAGCATAAGAGGAGCACATGGAAAATGCTATCGAACCTCTGATTGACGAGCACGAGTTGTCATGGAGAAGGTGATATCTGAGTAAAGGACAGGAAGGCCAAGGGACAACGCTGGTCATATTAGAAGATTAGCAACAGGGCTTGAGCTCAGGGTAGTTTAGAGGAGCAGTGGTAGATAGGCTGGATAGCCGGGTTGGTGCAGCAAAAATATTTCTAAAACATGAGGAGAAATTTGGATTTAACTGCATCTGACTTATTTGCTATTTACAGGGTGTCCCCCAAAAATGTACACACACTCTGAATTAATTCCAATGGGTTAAATCTCAAAAGAAACATCAACTGAGCTATCAGCTGTTAAAATGTACATCTATATCTATATCTGTATATCTACTACGGGCCCTGTGCACAAATTTGTGTACCTTGAAAGGAACTGTGGGCCACAAAGCTGCAGTGGGCAAGGGGGGGGGGGTCTCAGCCCATCCTCCGCACCCCTGCCCAACCCCTCGCACCACGGCACACATCCACTGATGGCACGGAATGACTGGGGCCAGCGCCAGCAGCGGGTGTGAGTGGGGCTGTTGCCAGCAGCGGGTGGGAGCGGTGGCAGCTGGCCCCAATTGCCTCTCAGGAGCAGGGGAAGGTGGAGAAGCCCTGAGGGGCAATCAGGGCCGGCAGCTGTCACTCACACCACTGATGGCACTGAGCGATTGGGACCAGCACCAGGCTCCAGTGCCGGCAGTGGGTGCGAGCAGGGAGAGTGCTGGCAGCAGGTGCAAGCACCCAGCAGGACCATGGTGAGTGGGAGCAAAGAATTCTCAGTAACCACTAGAGGCTCACCCCATGACAGTGACCGATGCCCTGCCCTGGTCTGGTGCCCCCCCCCTCACCTGCTCCACCATCCCGCCATGGCCAGTGCCCTCCATATTCCATGCAACCCCCTAGTGGTCAGCACACTCCATGTTCTTCCATGCAACCCTAGTGGTCAGCACACATCATAGTGACTGGTTGTTTGGTCATTTTGCCATTTTGTCTATTTGCATATCTATCTATCTATCTATCTATCTATCTATCTATCTATAGTAATTGGGAGGGTTTGGTTCTGATATTTGGAATAAGCTGCCTGGTGAGTATTATATTGCACCCCTGGCCCAGTGTACTAATTTGTGCACCAGTGAACCCGTGGGGTCCCTCGGCCTGGCCTGCAGGATCAGGCCAAAACTGGCTCTCCAACATCCCCTGAAGGGTCCAGGATTGCAAGAGGGTGCAGGCC
>NW_006284843.1:3841406-3846527 GCF_000327345.1 Myotis davidii
AAAAGCAGTTGAGCGGCCTTAGCATACTATTAGCATATTACGCTTTAATTGAACAGCCAACCAGACAACCGGACACTTAGCATATTGGGCTTTTATTATATAGGATATCTATATCTATTTATTTGTATATAGTTATAGATACATAGATATATAGGGGTTGGCAAGAGTATGGTTATAGTTGTAATACAAATAAAATAATACAGTAATTAATAATAGAATAAACTGTTTTGTGTATTCACAACTGTAAATCTACTTTTGCCTAGTAAAAATTTTAAAAAGTCCTTTATCGAACAAGACAGAAAATAAATTAAACTTTTAATATATGGACTAACTTAAAGTAGTCCAAATTGTTAGGAAATAGGGTATTATTCTTTAGATATATTGGATTAAAGACCTTTATCAGATATTTGATTTTTAAATGTTTTACCCCAGCATATGGGTTATCTTTTGATTCTCTCAACTTTGTTTTTCAAAGGAAAGTTTTTCATTTTTGATGAAGTAAGTTTATTCTATTTACCAACAGCCATAAGATTCACAGAAATCTTTAAGAATTTCAGTGAGGCCATGAACTTTCTGCTGCAATTTATAACAGAGGTGAACACCAAGGAGACTTCATTACCCAGAAGCCTGCTTACCTCTCAGGATCATCTCACCCAAACAAACCCCCCGCCACCTGCACTCCAAGAACACGTATTAAATTTTCTTCTGAAATGGCCATGCCCTTACTGCCCTCCTTGCTTCTAAACATGTTTCCAGCTGCCTAGACAATCAAAACACTAATCTCATTGAGTTGTATTTGTGTAAAATGAGAGAGAGAGAGAGAGAAAAAAGAGGAGAGAGAGAGGAGAGAGAGATTTATTGGCTCACTTACTCAAAAACTCTAGAGTAAAGAGGAGCAAGGGACACAAAAGATAATGTCAGCTCTCTCCCTCTCCCAAAGCCGTTTTCCTCCATGTTGGTTTCATTCTCTGAAATGTTCTATGTGATATGAAAGATGCCTTTGGTAGGTGTCTGCAAATTTGGGATTCCCCTACTTCTCTACACATCTATATCAAGCCCCCCAAAGGATTCAGACACATAGGAACAACTGTTTTCTTTTTCAGAAATGACAGTGGATTTGCAAAGATTTACCCACTGGCCCATCTTGCAGTTCACTCTCTCAGTAGTGAGGTAAGTTTTCCTTGGACCCTCTAAGAAAAATTTCCCTCACATGCATCACATGGTCATTTCTGAACTAATCCTTAGTGACAGGAATGGGATTATTTTAGACTACTCAGATCTATGCAGGAAGTTTGGGTGGGATTAACTTTTCCTCAGTTTCATGGCTCCACAAGAGAAGTGCTTGACTTGTAAACAAAATTTGGATAGGAAGGACAGATAGAAGAAAATGGTTGCTGAGTAGGCAACCAGCAATCCACTACAGGCTGGCTACAGTCCCTGTTTAGAGAATAAAATTCATTTATCAATAGATACCAGCTAAGCTCCCAAACCTCAAATAGCTCACTATCTAGAGGAGAAAGAAAACATAAATTCATTGTGTTAAGTTCAGTATTAGAAGCAGAGCCAGGCACCTGACAAAGTTTGGATGAAGGATCATTGAAGGTAAATGTTAAAGTCCAAGGAGGCACTAGATAGAAAAAAAATTAAATAGAAGTTGTTGGAACAGGAAATTTCTCTTTGCAGAGCTCTCTAATAGTTAGCTTTTTAATCACCCAAAACCTTTCTGAAAACCAAATATTGCATAGTTTTCTCAATACGTGGTTGATACTCTTCCAATAAGAATATAACTCCAGAGTAACAACACGAATTTAATAAAAGTTCCAAAAAGCAAAGGTTCTGTGCGACAGTTGAAAGTATACTCTGAAACACAGGCTGAATATATCACATTAGTACCTTAGTTACTGGGCTAACAAAAGCCTGAATTCCAGATCCAAGTTTAGAAAGTATTTTACTGTTACTTTCGCATTTGTATATGTAAATATTTAAACTTTCTTTTCCGTAAAATAGTTTCATTATTTAGATAGAATACCTATGTGCGGTATAAGTAACTAAGTAGATGATAGATCAATAGATGACTGACTGGTTAGACAAACTGACTGTCACAGCAGGAAGGATTTGAAAAGAGATGGAGGGAAGGAGAGATGAAAGAGCCGTCCACATACATGGATTCCTCATAACAATTCCTTCAGGGTAGTTATTACCAGTGAAGGGTATGGCTGACATCTGGTGGTAAAACTCAGTAAAAAATGTGTGTGGATTTGTGCCATCATTAAAGAGGTTCTATTCAGTGAATTATGGCTCTGTTTTCAAGAAGAGTAATTTAAAATGCTTCTAATCATGCAATTTTTATATCTGCATCATGCCAAGCATCCGGACACTTGAAAATATCTGGAATGTCAGGTCTCACACAGATACTGACAGTATCTATATCTTCTTTGCTAAGAGTTGGTATTCTCCAACTAGAGACCAAAAAATCATTCAATTGTTTGGCTGTTTTTTACACGAGCACTTAAAGAGGCAGAAATAACATGTCATTCAAAATCATTTGCATATTTTGTTAATCTAGTGCCATTTTAAGAAATAAGGATATATTAAAATTAGGTTCAGCTTTTTTAAAAATATATTTTATTGACTTTTTACAGAAAGGAAGAATGAGGGATAGAGAGTCAGAAACATCGACGAAAAAGAAACATCGATCAGCTGCCTCCTGTACATCCCCTACTGGGGATGTGCCCGCAACCAAGATACATGCCCTTGACTGGAATCAAACCTGGGATACTTAAGTCTGCAGGCCAATGCTCTATCCACTGAGCCAAACTGGTTAGGGCAGGTTCCGCTTATTTTAAAAAAAGAAGAAAAGTTGGGTGAGTACTGTTGGACAGAATGGAGGTAGGAGCTCAGTGAGCAGCCCAGCGGCAACCACCAAGTACAAATGAATCTCTGTCCACGTGGGGCAGGTGGTTATCCTGACTATCATGCCTGCTGGGAACTGTATGGTCTTGAACATGGAAATCAGCCAGATGGTCAAATGCCAGAGGGCAGAGATGTGAAGGTAGCTATGGGAAGAGTAGAATTTGTGTGAGGGAAGAACAGAAAACATTGGACTTTCTGGTTCTTTCCTGCCCTCAATGACTACTATCTTCTCCAATTACACATGACCTTCCAGTCATTGACCATAGTGGGAATAAAACTCTACCACTAGAGCCAAACACAGCTTCCTCCTCAGAGAGAACTGAAAAGGCATACTGCTTCAGCAAAGCCCTGTATCCCAATGACCTAGATAATTAGGTATCTTAGTAAAATTATGTACAATGTTGAGACTTTTAGGTACAGGAATTCAAAGGAAAGTTCATAACTAAAGGTTAATAACTCCAACTTTGTGAGGTGGAATAAAAGAAAGCTGTTCCAAAGAAATCCTGATTCTTATTCTGGAAAAAAGAAATTCTCCTCTCTGCAATTTTCAAATTGCAAATCGAGGTTAAAATAGAAAAGTGACATTGGAACAACCTCAGAAATTCTATATAAATTGCATTGGATTGTGAATTCCTTAGCAAAGCCAAAGTACTACGTGATTGCAAAATAATAAGTTACTAATGTTTTGACTCTTTCAGTTTCCACTGACAAATGAGAACGAGACTCCTGAAAACTTGCCTGCATTATTTGTAGTCCCTTAAACGTGGTGTTAGCATCAGCTATATCCATCAAACCGGGGAAAGGGGAGGAATGCTCTGCTGCCATCATTCATAAAGCTGGGAAACCTGCTTCAGCATCTGTTTGCTCTGCCAGGTAATATAAATAATGCCCTAGATTATGTTTAATCAATCACCGGATGCTCTGGATCGCTGCCTCAGCAAGGAGGAACAAGAAGTGTGGCAGGTCAATGGCAAGTGCAGATCTCTGCAGCAGAGAATGCCTTGGCCACCCCAAAAGGACACAGATTAATTCAAGTTTTATTTTGGAAAGTCTGAATTGTGCATAAATGAATGCTGATTTCCCATCTCCTGAATTCCAGACTCTTATATCCAAATGTCTACTCCACAGATCCACTTGAATGTATAAAAAAAATCTCAAAAATCAACATGTTCAAAACTGAACTCTTTTCTTCAAACCTGCTCCTCCTACTCTTCCTCATCTCAGTTAGCATCAATTCCATCCTTCCAGTTAAGTAAGCCTAAAAAGTTTAGTCATGGTTAAAGACCTGTACTCAGAAAACTACAGGACATTGAAAAGAGATAGAAGCCCTGACCAGTTTGGCTCGGTGGATAGAGCGTCAGCCTGAGGACCGAAGGGTCCCAGGTTCAATTCCAGTCAAGGGCATGTACCTTGGTTGCGGGCACATCCCCAGTAAAGAGTGTGCAGGAGGCAGCTGATCAATGTTTCTCTCTCATCAATGTTTCTAACTCTCTATCCCTCTCCCTTCCTCTCTGTAAAAAATCAATAAAATATTTTTTTTTAAAGAAGGGATAGAGGAAGACATAAACAAATGGAAGAATACAGTAGGTCCTCAGGTTACGTTGAAGATCTGTTTCTAGTTTCTAGGCGCGACGTAAAGCCAATTTTCGCCGTAAGTCGGAACCAACCTACATAAGCACCTATGTCACTCACATGGAGCACATGCACAGCAGTAATGAAGTGAAACAGTAAAAAAAAGAATTAAAAGGAAGATAACAATTCCTGACCTTTACTTGTGGTAAATAAATAATAAAAAACATAAAGCATATATGTACATACGTCAAAATGACAGAACTTTTTTTATATATAAATAAATGGGAAATGGCGACATAACCACAAAACAACGTACATCGAGACTGATGTAACCTGAGGACTGTCTGTATATGTGTTCATGGGCTGATAGAATCAACATCATTAAAATGTCCATACTACCCAAAGCAATCTATAGATTCAATGCAATTTCCATTAAAATACCAATGGCAAGTTTCACAGTCCTAGAACAAACTCTCCAAAATTTCATATAGAATAAAAAAAAAAAGCCCCCAAATAGCTGAAGCAATCCTGAGAAAGAACAAAGTTGGAGGGATCACAGTAATAGATATCAAGCTGTATTACAACGCCACTGTTCTCAAAACTGCCTGGTACTGGCACAAGAACAGACATATGGAG
>NW_006284843.1:3847238-3852267 GCF_000327345.1 Myotis davidii
GTAGGAGAAAGATAAATATCACATGATCTCACTCATTTGTGGAATATAAGGAACAACATAAACTGATGAACAAAAATAGAGTCAGAGACATAGAAGTATCAAACAGCCTGTCTAACCTAAGAGGGAAGGCAAGGGTGTGGGGGAGTAAAAGATCAATCAAAGGACTTATATGCATGCCTATGAGCATAATCAATGGACACAGACAGTAGAGAGCTGAGGGCATGTGCTCGGGGATGGGAGCAGCCGAGGAGAGATCAATGGGGGGAAAAGGAGACATATAATATCTTAATAAAGAATTTAAATTAAAAAAGTTTAATCATCATAGATTAGCCTGAAAAGCTTACAATCATCACGTACTTTTTTAAAAATCCTGCACCTAATGTCAGCAAATTCTGTTTAATCTAGCTTCAAAATATAACAGATACTAACCATGTCTTACCACCTCCATTGCTACCAATGCCATCATCATCTAGCACCTGAATTATTGCAACACCCTCCTAACTAGTCCTTCACTGCTCTTTTTCAGTCCATTCTCATTCCAGCTTCCAGAGGGATTATCACAATTTTCACAATGGTTGTCGCAGTTCTGATTGGTTATGGTTCTGGCAGAGGTTGCATTCCTCTAGGGATACAAATTCTGGTTAAACCCTCTTCCATAACCCATCCCTCACTGGGCATTTCCTCTTCTTGACCCTTTAGGCCTACAGATTTCTGGCTATTGCTGGTTACCAAATGTTCCATCATCCTTTGTGAGCTCCATTAATCCTCCTTTTAAACATTTCTTTATCTTCAGTTGAAATCATTTTTGGTGTTTCATCTCCTTACCAGGACCCTTACAAATGCAGACATTAATTATATTAATTGCTTCCTTTTTTTTTTTTTTACATGAAACCAACCTTGCATTTTTGAGATCCACTCGATTTGGTTAAAATGCATATTGTTATAGGTTGTTAGATTCAGTTTGCTAATTTCTTTTCAGGCCTTTGTATTTATGTTCATGAGAGAATGACCTGTTATTTTCCTTCCTCGTTCTGTCCTTCTCAGATTTTGATAACAAGATGCTGCTGCCCTCATGCCAAGATTCAGTCTTCCTTTGGTTTCTACACTCTGAAAAAATTTATGTAAGATTAAAAGTATGTATTCCTTAAATTTTATTATGTTTGGTAAACTCATCTCACTTATTATTTCTTCTTGAACCACTTTTGCAGGTTATCTTCTCCAAAATGTATCCATTTTGTTAGTTTCAAACTTACTGGGGAAAGCTGTAATATCCCTTTTAAACATCCTCATTTATACATGATTCTGTCCCTTTTACATCACAATATTGTTTATTTATAAATTCTCTAGGTTTATTTTTTTTATTAGGCTTACTATATTTGTCTCTATTAGTATTTTCAAAGAAGCAATGTTTGGCTTAGTTATTCTTCATATTATATGTTTATTTCCTATTTCATTAATTTCTGTTATCTTTTTTATTTTAAACCTTCTATTTTCTTTATGTTTATTCACTTGTTCTTTTTACACATTAAATTGGATGCTTAGATTAATACTTTTTAAATTTGTTTTCCAATATAAGGCCCAGTCCTTTTAAACCTCTAGTAAAATAGTTACAACTTTCTACACAGTCCAAAAATAAGAGGAACGGAAACATGCTTTTTAAGGCTTAAGGTAGGGATCCCAACAAGATGTCTGTGTAAAGGCTATAAATGACATTTTAAGATTGGATGTTAAGTAAACAAATATATTTAAAACTGCTGGTCACTATTTCACTACCCAACTGGGATGTAAACTCTAGGAGGGCAGGGACTTTTGTTTCTCACTGATATACCCTCAGTGCCAGAACAGTACCTGAAACATGGTAGGCATTTAATATATATCTTTTTTTGAGTGTATTAAATGAATCTGACAGGTAAATATGTAGTAAGGTTACTTTTATAAATCTTAGTGAATTAAATTATTTTAGATAGCACTATTAGAAAATTTCACACTTGATATATTAATCATGATTATCTAAAAACTTTTCAAAACCAGGCAATTATGCTCATTCAGAATGTACTTTTCCTTCATTTTAGCTGAGCATTTCCATATCCTTCTATATCATGTTAAGTTTTAAGTGTTCATAGTAATACCACAAGGTGGCACACAAAACCTCATAAAAATATTTCTGGATTGTTTTTTGTCAAAATTTTACTGTATATTCATCCTATCAAAAACCTCCTTAAATCCAGGCAAGAGAGACCCCACTCTGGACCCTTTGATTGAGGATTAGATTCTGCCTCCTGGAGTCTATGTCCTTCCCTGTAGGGTGAGACCACAGGGCCTAGAGACATGGTCCTTCTCTCCTGGCAGCTTTTCTGGTCAGTTCCAGGAGGGTGGATAGACAGCCGGAGAGCACATTCCCAGGCTGGGCTGGTCAAGGAGCATGTCGAAGCTGGGATGGGTTTTCCTTGGGAGAGGATGGAGTTGGGGCAAAAAGGCTGAGACCAGCTCTCCCTGCTTTGCCACTCATCAATACAGGGCTTGAAGAGCCCAAGAATTCTGGAAACTTAAGGAAGGCATATTTGCCAAGGATAGGAATAGTTAATTAGCTAGATTTATCACTCTAAAAAGTCAGGTATATGGTATGTGGACCTGTATTTTCACACTTGACAGAGCCCGGCAACCATTAGAGACAAGACTATGTGTGTATATATAATCTGTGTGCATCTGCTTACTAAAAATCTGTATTTGGAACTTCTACATTACAATACTGGGATTTCAGTAATAAAATTCGCTTTTTATTTGAATAGCTTGTATTGACTATTAGGAAAATAACTTTCATCATATATGGCCTCTAACAGAATTTGCAAAGTGTACAATTCAATGAAGTTTATTATTTTCAGAGTCATGCAGCCACCACCACTAACTTTAGAACCTTGTCATCACCGCAAAAAGAAACCTGTACCCATCAGCAGTGTGTGTAGCTTTGGCCGCTGTAATGTGAGCAGGAAGGATGTGCATAACTTCACCTCAAACCTTCGAAGAGTTAGTGCTTGTGTTGTACATGGCTTATTTGGTCCACATTCCTTTCCAGACTGTAAGTCCCGTATGAGGATCAGACACAGGCCTGACTCATCTTTTAATTTTTCCACAGTATTCTTCAAAGTGCTTTATAACAAATATTTGATGAGTAAAATTATAAACAACATAGAAATGATAGTTTAAAATCTTTGATATCAGTTATTTTATCATTAATATTCATTTCCTTTTTAATATTTATTTAAGACTGTGGTAAAAATATTATTAATGAATGATTTTGGCTCTAAAATATATTATGAAAATGCACAAATGTTTTCAAATCAGTATACAGTTTCAGATCCTAATCCTGAGACTAACAAGGTAAAATTGTCAATATCCTTCCTATAAGAACCCATTAAATAACTAAATATTTTCCTACAATATTGTTTCTAAAAAATTTTTCTTGGTTAATACTCACTCAAGGATATTTTCCCATTGATTTTTAGAAAGAGTGGAAGGAAAAGAGAGAGAGAGAGACAGAGAGAGAGAGAGAGAGAGAGAGAAGCATGTATGTGAGAGAGACTAACATTGACTGGCTGCCTCCGCACATGCCTCGACCAGAGCCGGGGATTGGAGCCGCGGATCGAGCCTGCAACAGAGGTACACACCCTTGACTGGAATCAAACCGGAGACCTTTCAATCCATAGGCCGAAACTCTTTCCACTGAGCCATGCTGGCTAGAGCCCTACAATATTGTTTTTAGACATTCCAGTGACACAGAGAGAAATTTCACTTAATTCATTGTTATGACTGAATAAATATTTATTAATACCATTCAAGATAGTTCAAATTTATTTTTTAAAGAAGAAATATTTTTTAAAAAATTAAAACTGAAAACATGGTACCGTATCAAAAGATCTGAAAGTTTTGAGCTGAAATTTACTTTATTTCCTAAGAAACAAGCATTGCCTGTTTGTTTTTTTAGAAGAAAAAGTGAATTCTATATATTATCTGCTTTCTTTGCCCTTATATATATGCACTAACATTCAAAAGGTACAACTTTAGATCAGTAAATAGTTATAAAATAAATGTTCAGAATTTAGTTATTAAGAGTGTGTCCAGACACTTCTATACAACCTTTTTCAATGGAAAAAATATCAAGTTTCAAGGGATTATATATTCTCAACAAGCACTATAAATAAATTTTGGTATTTACTAACTTAAGTACTCAAGAACTTGGTTTGAGGAGTCCAACAAACTGAATGTCTGCTTTTCAAGATTACTATTATCCTCTATTAACGGAGAGATTTTAGCATTTCTATATTCTAATAGTTCGCCATCCTTGCTTGATGTCAATAGTTCATTATCAGCTACACCAATAGTTGCGTCTTCTACCAGAATACTTGCTTGGTATGCTCCAACTGGAATTTCAGGCAATCCAATGTAGTCATGATCTGCCACTACTGAACTTTGTAAGAGATAAAGACTGTCTGAAAGAAGAAACATAAGTTTGCCTTTTAGAATTATAATTAAACATCATTTCAAATTAAACAATGCTAAATGAAGAACAAAATCCCAAGTAATAAGAATTAACTAACAAGATTAACTTTTGTTGGATTCTCCTACCCACTAAATAAACATTTCAGAGAATGAATAAAATGATATATGAATTTCAAAGTTTATATAGAGAGAAATAAAGTTACCACTTTGATATGCTAGAAATGCATTTATAGATCTTGAGCTTAAGTACCTAGTTATATTGGACTTAGTAACAAATGGACTTTACACACTTATTTGTCAGGAGGTTCTATATATGTGATACACATTCTATATATGTGACACACACACACACACACACACACACACACTTTTTCTTTTAAACTAGAGGCCCTTTTGCATGGATTCGTGCACCGGTGGGGGGTCCCTTGGCCTGGCCTGCACCCTCTCACAATCTGGGATCCCTCGGGGAATGTCGGACTGCCAGTTTTAGCCCAAACCCCACTGGCCAGGCCGAGGGACCCCACCAGTGCAC
>NW_006284843.1:3852451-3854321 GCF_000327345.1 Myotis davidii
TATCTGCCCCCGGTGATCAGTGTGCATCATAGCTACCGGTCAAATGGTCACTTAGGCTTTAATATATATAGAAAAGTAATTTATTGTAATAAGAATTATACTCAGCAAATTCTACACAACTGCAATAGAACACTACTCTGGAGATTTCAAGCTTTGTTTGTTTAGAAAAAAAACACAATATTCTCATTCATTCAGAAAGGTCAAATATGTTTAACTCCTACTATGGTCTAAGTCTACTGGAGCCAATAGAAATGCTCTCTAACTTCAAAAAAAGATTACAAAAAATTACCAGAACAGTGACTCTTGAGACCTTACATACATATTGAAATAATATTTTAGAGACACTAGGTCAGTGGTCGGCAAACTGTGGCGTCTTGAGTGTGGCTGTTCTACAAAATACCACATGCGGGTGTGCACATACAGTGTGATTGAAACTTCGTGGCCACACTCAAGGGGCCAAAGAGCTGCATGTGGCTCACGAGCCGCAGTTTGCCAACCACTGCACTAGGTTATATAAAATATATTATTAAAATTATTTTCACCTATTTGTACTTTTTAAATGTGAGAACTAGAAAATTTAAAATTACATATTGCATACTTTTTGCATTGTATATCTATTGGATAGTACTGATCCTAGAATTCTGAGTTAGGGATATAAAAAAGAACAAGATAAGCTCTGCCTTCATTATAGAGAGATAAATATTTTGATTGATTTCAGAGAGGACGGGAGAGGGAGAGATAGAAATATCAGTGATGAGAGAGAATCACTGATTGGTTGTGTACCCCACTGGGGATTGAGCCCACAACCCGGGCCTTGACTTCCTCATTCACTGGTCTGTGCTCAACCACTGAGCGATGCTGGCTGGGCTAAACAAACATTTTTAAAGGACTTTTCTACTCAGTCCCATTACACAAGAGACTAACTATTTTTCTTTTCTCAATATACTGATTTAGTTGTGTCTGATGAAAGCAATATTTCAGTTTATGCAGTTTTAAGGAGTAAAAAATAAGTTTAAGAAGCAAATTATTTTTAGACTTTTTTAGGTTTGTGTTCATATTACCCTTTCTAAAGTTTTTTGTTTGCTTGTTTATGTGTTTTAATTCATTTTTCAGTTATAGTTGACATACAATATTCTATTAGTTTCGAGTGTACACCACAGTGATTAGATATTATATAATTTACTATGTGATCATCCCAATAAACCTTGTACCCATCTGACACCATAGTTATTTATGAAATATTATTGACTATATTAACTATGCTGTAGTTTACACCCCCATGACTATTTTGTAAAAAAAAAAAAAAAGAATAAAAAAATGTAAATATCCCCAAGGAGAAAAATAAATTAAAATCAAAGCCTCAGAGATGTCTGAGTGATTTGGATTAATTTATTTTTTTCAAATAGAAAAGTATAGGGTTTCAGAATACTTAATTTTCTTATTCAGAAGAAAGGTGACTTGACTATTCCTATATATGGCCTGATAATCCTAAAACCATTAGAATGTATTGCCATACTCATCTTCTCTGATAAAATAACAATAACCATATTTGATTCTACATAGTTGTTGTTATAATAAATAACCAATACTAACCACAGAGAACTGAAGGACTGAGTTCAGATTATATAAGTAAAAGGCCAAAGGGAGGCTCTTTGCATAAACTGTATTAAATACTAAAGTCAAGATCATGGGCTTGATAATATAGAGACTAAGCTTTGTTTGTTTCATGGGTGTAGACCTTCTTGTGGTGGGCAGAATGGGCCACTAACGATCTCCATGTACTAATCTCTGGAATGTGTGAATATGTTACTTTACATGCAAAGATGAATTAGGATAGTGATAAAATTAAAGTTACTAACAAGCTATGTTA
>NW_006284843.1:3855222-3864654 GCF_000327345.1 Myotis davidii
AGAAAATATGTGATATTGAAAAAGACTGCCGATATCACATTACAGTCAAACCTCATTTCTGGAACATCTCCCATCTCCAACAATTCGGTTCTCGATCAAACAGTTCACTGAAAAAAAATGTCTCAGTTGTCAATCAAAACTTTAGTTTTGGACCTTTCATGCTGATACCTCAGCATGTCCAAAAGTGTCTCTCAGGCAACAAAGGACAGAATGCTTTTGTTGCTGTGGAAATCAAATGATTAGCACAAATTTAAAACATAAGGACCATCAAGAGCGCTAATGTTGCCCTAGCCGGTTTGGTTCAGTGGATAGAGCATTGGTGAGAGGACTGAAGGGTCCTGGTTCCATTCAAGTCAAGGGGACATACCTCCTGGTCGGCTGGGGGAGGCAACCAATCAATGTGTTCTCACATGGATGTTTCTCCCTCTCTGTCTCTAGTCCCTTCCTTCCACTCTCTCTATAAATCAGTGGAAAAATATCCTCTGGTGAGGATAAACAAACAAACAAACAAAAAAAGAGTGCTAACGTTGCCAAGGGTATGAAAGTACTCACAATCACAGGCAATTGAACAGGTAGAAAAACTGTTGCTGACTGGATAAACAAAAAGCAGTTAGCCAGTCATAGCACTTCAGAGGCAGTGATATATTAAAATATTCATTTAAGGCCCTGGCTAGAGAGTGGGCACTTGGACCAAAGGGTCCAATCAATGTGTGTATCTCTCTCTGTCTTTTCCCCTGCCCCCCTCCCTTCCATTCTGTCTAAAATCAATTGAAAAAAATATACTTGGGTAAGGATTTTTTAAAAAATTCATTTAAGGCTATTAGGGGATGGTTCAATGAATTTAAGAAGCATTTATTTATAGATTAAATAGTACATTAGACAGGCACTTTATATAAGAGGGGTTAAAACGGAATCATTTGGGGGTCTGGAATGGATTAATTCAATTTACATTAGTTCTAATGGAATAAAAGGATTCAGTTCTCAAACAAACTGCTTCTTGAACAGCCTTCTGAAATGAATTAAGTTTGAGAACTGAAGTTCCACTGTATTTTGAATTTCTGTAAGAGAAACATAAAAAGGACTAAACAGTAATCACGAACCAGATTCCAAGATGGCCAGATCAACACTTTCTTGGTTAACAACAAAAACAAGTTTACCCACCAATCTCAGGTTCCTTATGTGTACACTAGTACTAAAATTGCAACTTCTTTTATATACTGGAAAAAGTCTCTGCAGAGAATTCAAGCAAGCAGCAGAGTATACAGCCTCTGTTTAGAAACTGTTCTACACAACTGGATTCTAAAATATTCAGGAGTAGCAAAATGCTTGGCTTGTTTCTTTGGCAAGAGCAAATTGCAAAACGTTGGAACAGATCCTGAAACGGGAATACTTTAAATATAAATTTTGTATTAATGAGGTTAACACATTAGAAAGAAGCTGAATGTCAAAGGTTAAGAAGAAAATCATGCTAAAGAAGAAAGGAAACGTACCCGCATAAAGTTTTTCTACTTAAATTGCAGAAGGAAGAAATAATACAGGATAGCTCAGAATTAAGAAACACAAAAAATAAAGTGCTTATCTTCTAACAAAGAGAATGAAGGTACCATGAGCTTTCAGAATTCAAACAGTTCAAGAAAAGATTACTAACAGAGCAACTGGATCTGTCACAAGCAGATGGAAAGGCACTACGAGCTTCTAATATGAGAGCTGTGACCCACATCAGAACCACAGTTGAGCTATTACTGAGCAAACAGACTCCAAGAGCTTCATCTATCTATATATATAAAAGGCTAATATGCAAAGTGTCTCCACGGGAGTTCGACCGGGAGATCGGAGTTTGATCACTCACTATGACGTGTGCTGACCACCAGGAGGTGGTGTGAAACGAAGGAAGGCCCCGGCCGGCAGCTGTAGAAGGAAGACCCCAATCAGCCCTGATCGCTGGCTAGGCCTGGTGACCCTACCCATGCACGAATTTTGTACACTGGGCCACTAGTATCCTATCTAATAAAATAGTAATATGCAAATTGACCATCACTCCAACACACAAGATGACTGCCCCCATGTGGTCAAAGATGGCCTCCACTATGTGGGCACAATGGCCGCCACAAGATAGGTTGCATGGAAGGGAAGTTGTGGGTGATCAGGCCAGCAGGGGAGGGCAGTTGGGGGTGACCAGGCAGGCAGGCAGGTGAGTGGTTGGGAGCCAGCAGTCCTGGATTGTGAGAGGGATGTCCAATTGCCCTCGAGGGGAGCCAGATTGGAGAGGGTGCAGGCTGGGCTGAGGGACATCCCCACCCCATACATGAATTTTGTGCACCTGGCCTCTAGTATATATATAAAAGCCAAGCGACCAGAACACCAGAACGACTAGAACGACCAGTCACTATGTCGCCCACTGCGGTCAGCCAACCAGCCCAATTGGGGGGCAGCCTCCGATCTGCCCCTCCACCCCAATCGGGGGC
Source organism: Myotis davidii (assembly GCF_000327345.1). Classification (NCBI taxonomy): domain Eukaryota; kingdom Metazoa; phylum Chordata; class Mammalia; order Chiroptera; family Vespertilionidae; genus Myotis; species Myotis davidii. The sequence continues at coordinate 3,857,688 of NW_006284843.1, forward strand.
GGGGGTGGCTGGCCAACCTCCTATGGCCCCTTCCCCTAGTCGTCCCCACCCCCGGTCGCCCCCCCAATCGGGGGAGGTGGCCAGCTGGACCCCACCCATGCATGAATTCGTGCACTAGGCCTCTAGTGTCCTATAAAGTGTAGGTTATCTGGTGCTCTTCTAATTATTAAGACTGTTAGAGAACTCAGCTATTTATACTGTTTAAAACTATACTAAATTGTATCTTCCATAAATTGTTATTCATATTCAAATAATATTGATGCTTTATCTTTCTTTATGGAAAAGACAAAGTTAAATGGCTAAGGTATCAATGAACTCCCGCTCAGTTATCCAACTCAGAGAAATTCTAGGGAGCAGATACACTAGGACAAAACAAAAGTCTCACAAAAGTGGGATTTAATCTGAAAGCCATAGCAAAAGGTCATTCAGCTCTAGTCTATGAAAGAAACGGTTAAAGGAATCAGGATATCTTGACTGCTCAGAACCATATCTGGGGGAATATATAACTTTGTTTAGGGTGTTATCACCTCTTCTTATAGCACCTTATAACACTCGGAATACACCCCATTCTGCCCTCTCCCCATACCCACCTGACTATGATGCAATGTTAAAAACTAATCACATTTCTTTTAAGTCCTCTAATAAATTTATCTCACAACAGGATTTTGGACAGTATGTTTGTTTTTGACATTATCTCATGCTAAAATGAGACACAAAGTTGCTCATAAAATACTGAATATGAAAATAGAGAACACATTAATTCTTCTGTGAAACGGCTCAGTATCTCCCACATGAACTATGGGAAAGTGTGAGAAGCACACTAGCAATCAAAATAAAATCTCTTTTAAGCCTGATGGTTCCAGAAGAGATATTCTAATAAAACAGACTACCTGGGATCTAAAACTCTACCAATTTTATAAAAATGAAAATGTGTGGGTTTTATTTTTAACTTCTCTCCTCATTCAAAGAAAGTAAAAGTATAGAGAAGTGACAGATATTTACCTTGTTCCCTGGATTCTCTTACATAGGGCTTAAGGTGAGACATTTTGATAGGTCTTTTAAGCCTAGTCCCAGTGTTGTCTCTCAGAACAGCACATCCACTTTCTGTAATATAGTCTATGACACAAGGACCAACCCATTCCGACTGGAAACGACCATCCTTCCACCAGTTTTTCCTTTGCCTTAAAACTTCATGACCCACTTTTAGTTGAAATGGATTTAACTGCTTTGGTTTCTTTTTAACAATGATTTTGTTTTTATGAGTTTCATCAACAGTGTTATTCTCCATCTACAAGTATGGGGCAGGAGAAAAGAGAGAGAGAACAAAGGGGATGAAAGAGCTATAGCTTCTTGAAGGTAAATGCAGATAATAATATAAATAATTATTTATTCAGATGCTACTTCAAACTTAGGTATGAGTCCCACTTAATCCTTAAAACAATATTTGAAAGTCAGCATTACCCCAACTTTACAAACAAAGTCAACTGCGGTAGATTAAGTAATTTGCCCAAGTCAAACAACTGGAAAGCAGTAAGATGAGGGATTTGAATTCTGCTCTACTTGATTCCAAAATGCATGTTTTTCCTATAACTGTCTTTCAGAATTTCATAGCTAGTAAGCACCATGTTTAATCAAGACAAGCAGAATTTGGTCGAAAAAGAATTGGTTTAAGGATGTATCAGATTGTGTGTGTGTGTGTGTGTGTGTGTGTGTGTGTGTTTGTATCCGTGTGTGTATATATGCAACAGAATTTTGAAATATCATTTTATAGATGTTTCTGTTATAGAGTTTTCTATTAAATAGAATCACCTGGCCCACTGAAGTTGTCTTATTCTCCATTATTTTATCAGCTTCTTTAATTGCACTTAGAATTTTGGCAAACATACTTGAATCATCACCATCCACTTCATGGAGAACATCTAAAGTCTCAGGCATATAAGGATTTCGATTAAACATTTGAAAGTATGGCGTATTTTTAGTAGGCTCCTGTTTTAAGGAAAATAAACAACTTATAATGAAACACTTATTTGGCAAGAAATACTCATAACTTAAAAGTATAGAATTACAAAAAGGCACATACCAAGTGAGTTACATTGAAGGCAAATGAAACAGCTGACAGGTGATCATCCCAGTTGTTTGGGTAGTCAGTACAGTGTTTGGAAAGAAATGTTTTGATGGTGTTGGGTATACCTTCAGTCTGGTTAACAGCTTGAGAGGCATGAGAAATTACAACTTGCTTCATGCCAAACAATCCACACAGCTCAATATTGACCTGAAAAATATATAAAACAAAGCTGACTTTAACATTTTATTTTCCCTTAATTAAAAGGTTTCAAAGAAATTGAAACCTGCCTTTTGCATTGACCATGGCCATTTTATATAAAAACATCTATTTTTTATTTAAAATAATAATTATAATTTATTGAGTCCTGACTATGTGCTGGTCAATGGACTAGATGCTTTACATTGTTGTCATTATACATTACGACAATCTAATAAGGTAATATTAACACCATTTTAAAGATAAGAAGCTGGAGCTTTATAAGTATAGTGCCTTGCCAGGGACACACATACATCAAGGAGTGGAAGAACAGAATTTAACATCACCTCTGAGTACAAATAACATTTTAATCCAGTAGATAGTTTCTAAAAAACACCAGGTCACATAATCCAATTATCAGCTACATGACCTTGGCCAACTCACCAAACCTCTGTGTACTCAGTTTCATCTGTAAAATCAGGAAAATCCCACCCAGGATTCTTTTTAGAATTAAATGAGTAAATGTGAAGACTTAAAACAGTTCTTGGCAATTTATAACTCTTAATGTTACTATTATTGTTGTTGTAATGTACACGACCTAAAGGAAGTCAAAATGAGTTGAGCCCTGCCCAGTGTGTCTGAGATGGTTGGACGTCATCCTGTGCACCTAGAGGTTGCCCGTTTGATTCAGGAGGCACCTGATTGATGCTTCACTCTAACATCAATATTTCTCTCTCTCTCCCTTCCTCTCTCTCTAAAAAGAAAATCAATAAAAAATCTTTTTTTAAAGTTACAAATGCAGTCGTTGGGCTTTTAATAGTTGTTGGGTGGACTCAGCTGGTACTAGTTTTATGGGGTTTTTTGCCCATTACCTTTCCCCTCTTTCTGACTAAAATGTAGACTTTGTGGCATGTGCTCTGGCAGCCATACTGGAAGCACAAGCTTGACAGTCACCTCCTAAAGCTAGAAGTATCAGTTCCCAATGACATTCAGAGTTACCCTTCCAACCTGGGCCTTCTTTTACCTGAATTTTTATCCTGGGAGGAAGAGAAGTGTTCTGTGTTACTTGCAGCTGAATACAATTTCTAGCTAATACTGGTATACTATGTAGCCGTAAGCTATCTCCTTTTAATTAAAAAGTAACTAAAAAGAAATCCCAGAGAATAGGTATATTTGGGTAAGTTTCAATCTGGGGTCATAATCAATGGTTTTAAGTGGCACCTTTGGAATGGCTTCAACTTCTTTCTTTCAAGAAATTTCCTAGGAATGACCCAGTGAATCCATTCGTGAGATGCCATCTTGATAACCTTACCCCAATAGCCTCTTTTTTCTTCCCATTAAACCAGACATCCCACTAGTGGTTACAATTTTGGTTTTCCATAAGACATATTTCTAAAATTAAAGAAGTAATTTTACATTTGAAAATGTTTATTCTCTCTTCCTCAGAGACTTACAAAAAAATCTATATTTTATTGAATAACAATTCAGCAAATATTCTAAGCCAAGTTACGATAGAAACATGTATTTTCATCCAACTATATGATAAATCTCCCACTTTGTGTACACTGTTCTAATCTTATTACAACACTTTACCAGTGTTTTCTGTATTTGCTGACAAAATAAAACATTTGGTAATCATTATGCTTTCTTTGTAATACTTAAGCCATTTAAATCACAGCAAAAAGAACACATTTTCCCAACCATGTGATTTTTAATTTTTTGTATTATTTAACCTCTTAAAAGAGACTAATAAGTACTTATTGTTACTTTTGGTAAAATTTTCAAAATGCTGGACTGATTATCACATGATTTTAAACATGACTGGAAAAACTGCTGGTGATTCATATTGGCTTTATGCTGTCATTATTTAATTTCTTGAAGCAGTATATGTACTTAAGGTGAGGCTCCTCATTAATAGAAGTAAAAGCAAATATTTCCAAATAGTATACTTTATAATTTTTAATTTTGGTGGCCAATTTCCTATCAGATTGGATTAGTTCATATTTATTCTCATTTCATTAATGTGTCTATGAAAGATCTAATGCCACAAATTAATTAGAAGTGTCAGCTCTATCATTTTCTTGTGGTTGATAGGTGACTGCATTATTGATATTATCATGTTTTATTATAAGAAATTTAAGCCACCTGGCTAGTCTGTGAGGATTAGCTTTGCTGAAAATTACACGATAGCCATAAATTCAATTATTGCTGAAAGCAAGAGACAAGGAACCACTGAAGATTCCTATATATTGAGGATTGACTCTCACTTTTCTCTTATGATACCTTGGCACAGTAGGTGTGACACACAATCATTTGTCTTATTGACTCAAGATGCAATTATCAATCTGTCCACATTATTAGTAAAGCTGTATTTCTTTCTTATTAGATAAAAAGAAATATAAACAGAATTTCTAATATTGTCATCAAACAAAACAGGGTCTTATATACCCTATTTTGCATATCACTGCTGTGTCAGTCAAGGTAGTCAAGATTATGTTGCAATTACAAAACACATTCAAGTTTCCGAGGCTTAATCCAACATTTTTACTGTTTGCTCATTCAAAATCAGAGCTGTAGGTCAAAATGTCTTTCCAAAGCAACTATTCTCCACTAGGTGCCCCAGCAATTCTGGATGAGAGAAATTCCATCACTCCCCAGTATAATATCTGGAATATTCTGTCAGTTCTCCAGAGAAAAGAGTAAGATTGGGGGATTGAAGAATTAAGCACTAGTTTTTCACTACCTCGGGCTGTAAAAGTGGCGCACATCCATCCACTCAATTTCTTTGGCTAGATCTAGTTACTTGGGCTTCACTACCTGCAAAAGTCTAGAAGGAGCCATCTATATTTGAAGACTAGGATAACTAATTCTTGCTGAGCACTAGTAATTTATATGACAAAAGCAACAGACAATTATGCATATTTTAATCACTAAAATTATAAAAGCAATTTGATAATACATATAAATTGAAAAATTAAGAAAAAAATCTATAATCTCATTCCTCTTAAAAATAATTCCATGGTTAACCTTATGGGTTTTTATTTTAGTGTTTTAATACCTATTTTTTACATAATTATCTATGTCAGTAAATGAATATGCAATATATATGTAATAGAATTCTTTACTCAGATTTTTGTGTTTGTATAATCCTCACCCAAGAATATGTTTACTGATTTTAGAGCTTAGACCTCAGCTGTCTTACCTGACGAATGAACTCATCTCTGTGATCCATTATTATTTTCTGAGGAGGTCCATATAAGAAAAATACACTGATAATAGCTTTAGAAACTTCTGATGCTGAAACATCACACAGAGGCAAAATCACAACCCATTTTGTGAACAAATCTGTCATGATCATAGTATATACATGACGTCTGTTGCTTATATGAAATGGGCCCATTAGATCAACAGTAACTATACTCCATGGATTTTCCACCTTGAGGTGCTGTTTAGGTGCTAGAATAACTGTATTTTTTGCCACCTGACAATGACGACAAGCATATACCTGCAAAACAGGCACACAGTGAAGAAAAGACATATAAATTTTAATATATTCAACATAATAAAAGCAGTCTTATAAATCTAAAACTTTAATAGTTAATAGGTACTTTGTGTATTGAAGAAGAAATTTTTGGATTATTCTAGAATAAAATAAAACCTCCTATTCAAGATAATAAGTAAATATTAGTTGCTATACTATTCAATGACCATCTTTTTTTTTAAAATATATATTTTATTGATTTTTTACAGAGAGGAAGGGAGAGGGATAGAGAGCTAGAAACACCGATGAGAGAGAAACATCGATCAGCTACCTCCTGCACACTCCCTACTGGGGATGTGCCCACAACCAAAGTACATGCCCTTGACTAGAATCGAACCTGGGACCCTTGAGTCCACAGGCTGCAGCTCTATCCACTGAGCCAAACCGTTTAGGACTTCAATGACCATCTTAAGGGGTTTTACTCAAATAGAACATAATTCTGGTTTACATTCAATAAATATTTATGAAATGAATATATCTTAAGACAACTTTGCTATAATTTGAAATCAGTATGCAAATATATAATAATTTCTATAAGCAAAAGGTTTTTTTAAAAAATTATCACTCCAATAAATTAATTTATACATCTACTTCAACAAATGTTTATTAACACATAATTTTATTCAAACAATATTTATAGATACCAAAAATTCCTTTAGGTCCTGGGAAAAGAGAATGGACAAAAACAAAACCCATGCTATCATGGAGCTCTCATGTGAATGAGATGAGATCAATTAATGAACTTATGGATGGTGTCATTGCTCAACATATTTCTGGAATTGCACTTTGGAAACTAGTTTTAAACCAACCCCTAAACAAAATTTTAAAACAATCTTATTCAATTATAGTCACTTTTTTATAGGTTATTTTTTAGAGAGAGGAAGGGGAAGGGAGGGAGATGGAGAAGAAGGGAGGGAAGGAAAGAGAGAAATATCAATGTATAATTAATTTTTATCATAAGTTTTATTTTACAACTTATATACAAACTAGAGGCCCAGTGCACAAAAATTTGTGCACTCGGGGGTGGGGGCGGTCTCTCAGCTCGGCCTGTGCCCTCTCGCAGTCTGGGACCCCTCAGGAGATAACAACCTGCTGGCTTAGGCCTGCTCCCGGGTGGCAGAGGGCAGGCCCAATCCCTAGGTGCAGCCCCTGGTCGGGCTCAGAGC
>NW_006284843.1:3865580-3874257 GCF_000327345.1 Myotis davidii
TGGGTTGTATAATCGAAACAATGTATAACTCCAGCTCTTAGATCCCGGCTGCTGAAAGCAGGTTTCTGGGTTTTGTTTACCTTCTGTATTTGTAACAATGTTGCTCAGACTGCCAGCTCAGAGGCCGGCAGCAGCAGGCAGGGAATGTTGGAGTCCTCTGTCACTGAAGCAAGCAAGCCTCAGGTTCGCTTCCAGCTGCCTGGCTGCCGGCCGCCATCTTTGCTGGCAGTTAATTTGCATATCGCCCTGATTAGCCAATGGGAAGGGTAGCGGTCGTACGCTAATTACCATATTTCTCTTTTATTAGATAGAATAACCTGGTTATTTTCAAAAATCATATCCATCCTCAAATTTGACAGAGATTTCATCAAATGTCTGTAAAGGAACTGTGGCAGATTCTAAAGGAAAATACAAATATCCAGGTCTTTGGAATACCTGCATAGATTCATAAACTGACTCATAAATTATACTTTTTTAAATGTTGGTTTAATTATTTATGCCTAGTAGGTAGAGGTCAATGACCATCCTTTAGATGCACTATTATAATTATTAATGGGATCTCACATATATATCAAGGAATTCCTACCATTTGCAAATTGAGTGTACTAGAAAGAGTAGAAATCAGTTCACCTACCAGCAAGAATCCCAGAATTTCTGGGTGAACTTTTTATTATAAGAAGTTGAATGTCCTAGTAGCTTATAAATTTACAAAAAACTCAGACTAATTTCATTATCTTCACAACTTGACTTTGCGTTTAGTTGGTTTTAGGTTTCTGTCATATTTGACATTTTCTATGGCAAGATGAAATGGGCACAAAAGATGAGAGCACACAGGACCTGACTTTTTATGAACATATTCACTTTAAGAATTCACATCAAGATTGGATGACTGCCATCAATGAGGTCATTTAGTTAAAGGAATTTCAACCCCATTTATATTCTGCCTATATAGAGATCAATGATGAAAGTCTAGTTCTAAAAAATCTGTCTAAATATAATATTTAAATAATGCTTTGTTCTAGTTCAAATTATATTTTAGTGATTTTAAAGAAGAATTCTGAAGGAAAATAAAGCACACAAAATTTTCTGTACAAAAATTACCCACACAGCCCTAACCGGTTTGGCTCAGTGGATAGAGCGGCGGCCGGCAGACTCAAGGGTCCCAGATTCGATTCCAGTCAAGGGCATGTACCTTGGCTGCGGGCACATTCCCAGTAGGGAGTGTGCAGGAGGCAGCTGATTGATGTTTCTCGCTCACTGATGTTTCTAACTCTCTATCCCTCACCCTTCCTCTCTGTAAAAAATCAATAAAATATATTAAAAAAAATTACCCACACAAAAGGTACTAAACCATTTGTACGCCATAAGCATCTAAAGACACAAGCAGCGGGCCTTTTTTAATTAAATTCAAAATATCGTGGCAGTTAACTGGTAAATGAAAACTGCTATCCAGAGTAAATCTGGAGCAATGAATTTTGGATATCTATTACAGATACATTATTCAAAATATTCTAAATTACAGCCATACCCACTGTTTGACATCATTGGTCACAGAAGTCCAGTAGTAATTGGATTCCACTAGAGTGAGGGTTCTGGATATGCCATGATGGGCTCCAGTGTTGTTTTCATGGCATTCTCCTAGGACTTTCTTTTTTTCTTCTTCTGAAATAATTACCAAACGATTTTGTTTTCTGTCTTTTCCAACATAAAACAACTTTTTATCTAGAATAAAGGAGACAAAAATATAATTGAAATTTTTAGAGATCTATATAATTTTAAGATGATCACAGCCTTATCTTTAAACCATGAGGGTTTTTTAAAAAAATTAAAAACCTTTTTATCTCTAAGACAGAATATTTGTAATGATGTTAACATACAATCTGAAAGGCTCTCAGCTGTTAGACTTACTAGATATGTATGAGGAGCACTAGATAAGCCACTTCAGGAACAGAATTTTCTGAAATAGTATTTCATCATAACTCCATTTTTGTAAGCAACCACCTCTCACAATTTTTCTGGATTTGAGTTGGAGGTGGGGTTGGTAAAGCCAGAAAGTGGGAGAACATTAATCCTCAAGATAGTTTGTTTTCCTTTGGAGGATACCTGACAAGAATCTAGCAGGGAGAGAAACATCGCCTCTCCAGTGTAGATGAGGTAACTGTTCAAAATCCAGATTACACCACTAAGTTACTAATATGATGAACTAAGCACATGCTCAGTGGAACAGTCCTAACTTGAATTTAAGCAACTTGAGGGCAGGAACCTTACTATCTTACTCATCAATGTATCTCCAAGGCTGAGATGTGACCTGCTCATTAGGAACTTTGTAAACATTTTTTACATAAATGATTAAATAAATTAATCAGTGAATCCTCACTTTAGTCTAAGAAGTATGTCTGTTCTTAAACTTAAGGGAGTTATGTACACAGGGAGAAATGAATAGGTATTTATTTGTTACTAGAGGCCCGGTGCATAAATTCATGCCCCAGTGGGGTCCCTAAGCCTGACCTGCAGGGTCGGGTCAAAACCAGCTCTCTGACATCCCCCAAGAGGTCCCAGATTGTGAGAGGGTGCAGGCCAGGACGAGGGATCCCACCAATGCATGATCAGGGCTGGGGAGGGACAAGGGAGGTTGACCTGCTGGAAAGATACCGTGAGAGGGCTCCAGGGTGTGTCCAGCCCATCTCACTCAGTCCCAATCAGCCGGACCCCAGCAGCAAGCTAACCTACCAGTCAGAGCATCTGCCCTCTGGTGGTCAGTGCACATCATAGTGACTAGTCAACCAGTCGATTGTCTGCCCCCTGGTGGTCAGTGCATATCACAGCAACTGGTGACCAGATGATGTCTGCCCCTGGTGATCAGTGCACATCATAGTGAGCGGTTGAGCAGCCTTAGCATATCATTAGCATATTATGCTTTGATTGGTTGAATGGATGACTGGACAACTGAACACTTAGCATACCAGGCTTTTACTAGAGGCCCGATGAATGAAGATTAGTGCAAGAATGGGTCTTCCTACCCCTGGCTGCCAGCACCACCTTCACTCTGGCCTGGAGCTGCCTTTCCACCTTCCCATGCTGCCCAGAGGCCTGGAGTGGCTGAAGCGGTATGACACAAGCCTCTCACCCCACCCCCGGCTGCCTGCATTTGCAAATTAACCCGCCATCTTTGTTGGGTTAATTTGCATACTCACTCCTGTCTGGCTGGTGGGTATTGTGAATGTATGGTCAATTTGCATCTTTCTCTTTTATTAGTGTAGATTATATAGAACAGTGATGGCGAACCTTTTGAGTTCAACGTGTCAGCATTTTGAAAAACCGGAACTTAACTCTGGTGCCATGTTACATATAGAAATTTTTTGATATTTGCAAGCATAGTAAAACAAAGACTTATATTTTTATATTTATTTTATATATTTAAATGCCATTTAACAAAGAAAAATCAAGAAAAATGAGTTCGCGTGTCACCTCTGACACGCATGTTATAGGTTCGCCATCATTGATATAGGATCATAGAATTTTCTTGACTTTCTTTGAGGAAAGTCTGATTCTGTGCCTCTAGCCAAAACTCTCATTAATAGCACCAACATTCAGTTATCTGTCACTATACCTCTTACTTACCTCATTCCAAACTTCCCTTACCCTTTGAAAGAAGAAAAAGAGGCAAAAATTATCATATACTTTCAATACATATATTCTACTAACTAATATTTAACCCATTCAGAAATTATTTAATGGCAGTGAAAGGAGGGAACCACAGAAATAAGTATAGTAAACAAACAAGTTAACTTTGTCAACATTTTCATATTAAGCATCAAATAAGTTTTTCATTGATAGTAACATGAGTCTTCAAAATACACCATTAGTGCAGAAACCACCTGAGGGAAAAAGCAGGCAAAGTTAATTTAGGTACAGGTTATTGTTTTTTATCCCAAGGTATCTTTTCTGTCTATAAATTTAAATGCCCTTTTCATGGCCTTCAGTTAACTTCTGTGTGATTTTTATTTTGCTTTTGATTGAGTGGCATCATCAATTCAACTAGTAATTGTTTAGCAACAACCAAGTACTACAGAAACTTTCAGGATTCCATAAAGAACACATATGGAGAAGCATCTATATTAACTCTATATTCAAGATTTGGGGCCTTAATTTTACCTTTGAAGACAAATTTTTTTGCTGCTCTTCTTATTCCACTTCTCTCACTCGGTAGTGTAGTTGGATGATATTCACCAGTTCGTTTATAATATGCAATTTGTTTAAGATGAAGTTCACCGTTTTTTCCACTACGTACCATTGTGAACCTAGGTAAAAGATATTAACAATATAATTTAGCCCAGCTGATGTGGCTCTGTGGTTGAGCACAGACCTATGAACTAGGAAGTCACGGTTGGATTCCCAGTCAGGGCATATGCCTGGGTTGCAGCTCGATCCGCAGTAGGGGGCGTGTAGGACAACCAGACACTCAGCGTATTAGGCTTTTATTATATAGGATCATTGAATTTTCTTGACTTTCAGCAGATCAAGGATTCTCTCTCATCATTGATGTTTCTATCCTTCTTTTCCTTTCCCTTCCTCTCTCTGAAATGTATATGTGTGTGTGTATATATACAAATATATATGTACATATATATGTATGTATATATACATATATTTTTTTAAGATACAATTTAAATGATAAGCTAATTCAGTTGCTTTTTCAGTTCAGACCGTCACACTTCTGCTTTACATATGAACTGAATATTCACAAAATATTACCTGAGAGAGATAATTTGTAGTACAGAAAAGGAACAATATGATGTATATGAACTAAAATATTCAAATGTTATTTTTGAGATATATCATGACAAATTATCTTGTCTCTTTCCACATGGTAAGAAATGTTGACAATTTTCCACATACTGAGGAAAAAAGGAAATGAACAAGTACACTTCAAAAAGTTTTGTTTAAAGTCTCTCAGTACCATTAACTAAAGTGTTACTTATATAGGATGGTTCTGTTAGGAGACATTTAAATAAACAATAGGTTATAAAGAGAGAAATTCAGTTTTATATTACTTCTATATATATTTATGGTCATTGAAAAATGCAAAAAAAAAACCCTATTCAAATCATTTATGAGAAAGGTATATTTTGGAAATGTTCATATAATAAAGGAGAAAGGAGATATTTAGTTATTCTAGAGCTTATGCACTCTTCTGAACTATACATAAGCTGTTTTGATCAGAAATTATTTTTTATTTTATGCATACCTTCTCTATGTTATAAAGAAAAATCTGGTTGTGTAGACCAAAATAAAGGAAAACTTCTCTATTTTAGTTTTCTTTAAGAAGAAAATTTTTTCTTTCATATTTTCAGTTGAAAGGAATGATCCTGCGCTAGTTTTCTGTTTGGCCTCACCCCCACCCCATTGAGAATCATTTTCTGCTTTTCTCTCCCTGCTGCTGTGCCCTAGGAGGCTGACATTTACAGGCTGCATTTATAGTTTTCTACCCCACAAAGTCCATTCTGCACCAATAAGAAAGACAGATCGGGGTGGAAAAACAGAAAGGTCAGTACAGTTAGGGGACAACTGCATAACTGAGGCAAGAAATGATAAAATTCTGAGTCAAAGAAATATCAGTGGAAATGGGCAGATACATTTTATAAGAATCGTGACTCACTGGAGGTGTGAGTGAATAAAATTAAGAGTCTGGGGTCACTTCTGAAGTTCTGGCTTAGGGAGAACAATGACAGTATTGAACATGTTGTACTGAGCTCATGGATGACCTAAGCATGTAGATGAAGTTAAGGCAGTGGAAGAAGGATTTCATGGACAGTACACCTAGTAAGAAGAACAGAAGACATATCCTTATCCTTTAACATGCACATTAATGAATACACTCGTCTATGGATCCTTCCTGACCACATCCATTTCCTCTCAGGTAGAATTGTGCACACCTTCCTTGGTGCACCCACAGTACATGCACCGCTTTCATAAAATCTGCTACACTTTATTCAACTTACTAGTTTATATGTCGCTCTCCCAAATATATTGGAAATCCCTCAGCAACATGAGATTAGCCAGAGAAACAGGAAAAAATCCAGAAGAGGTTCTGTCATAGAAGTCTAGGGAAGAAAGGGCTCTTGAACACAAAGTAGAGGAGAGGTTACATAATATCAGAACTAAAATTTGTCTAGTGGTTTCGGTAATAGAGTAGCACCGGGCAAGTGGAAACCTGACCAAGGAGGTATAAAATGAATAGGCACTGAAAAAGTGTATATAATAAGCTTAAGTTTAGTTATGAAGGCAAAGAATTACAATACAGTTGCTAGAGACAAATATGAGGTTTACTCACTGATCTAAAAAAATATTATTGAGCTCCTGCTATGTGCCGGACACACACTGGAGATACAATAATAAACAAGACATGTATCCTCTTGACCCTTATGGAGTTTACATTCTATTAGGGTTAAGAGACTGCTTTGACATCCAAGTTCATAGCAGCATTATTCACAATAGCCAAAAGGTGGAAGCAACCCAAGTCTCCATCACTGGATGAATGGATAAACAAAATGGGATATGCTGTATGCACACAATGCAATAATTATTAACCTTAAACAGAAAGGAAATTTTGGCACACACTAAAACATGAACATTATGGCTAATGTAAAATAAGTCAGTAACAGAAACACATACTGTATAAGTCTATATATATCAGGTACCTAGAGAAGTTAAATTTATAGAACGGTGTGTGTCAGGGTATGGGGGTTGGGAGTAAAGGAGAGTTATTGTTGGTATAGAGTTTCAGTTATGCAAGAAAAAATGCATTCAGAAGATGGATGGTGGTGATGGTTACACAACAATGTAAATGTACTTAATGCCACTAAACTATACACTTTAAAATACAGTTAAGATGATGAAGATGACATCTAGGACTTTCATAGCTAGAGAGAAGTCAATGCCTGGCTTTAAAACTTCAAAGAACAGGCTGACTTTGGTTAGGGACTAATGAAGCCAGTGCTCATTTACCATTCCCAAAATCCAAGGATCCTTAAGAATTATGCTAAACCTACTCTGCCGTTGCTCTATAAGTGGAAAAACAAATCCTGAATAACAGCACAACATGGATTTACTGAATATTTTATGAAGCATGGGGACCAGGTGCTCCTGGCAGAGGAGCTGGGGGCCATCGGGAGATATGGAGAGGGGTCCCTAAACCATCACTGAGACAATACCACCTCAATCCCACTCCATAGAAACCCAACCCACATGCTCCAGACACCCAGACCCCATGGGGGTGATGCAGGCCCCTGACAAGGTCCCCAGCCTTACCTCTGCCTGCTGCTCCCCACATCCAGTGCCCCAACCCCTGGTCAGGCCTGCTCCCTATTGCTCCTAGGTTACAAGCTTGTATAGCATGTTACTGTACAAAACAACACGAGATTAAATAAAGCACAAGAAAAAAAGGATGCAATCAAGAAACACAGTATTCACAGCATTAGGGTTTAGAATAGCTAAGACCTGGAAACAGCCTAAGTGCCCATCAGCAGATGGGTGAATAAAAAAACTATGTTACATTTACACAATGGAATACTACACAGCAATAAAAAAGAAAAAACTCTTAACACTTACAACAGCATGGATGAACTTGAAGAGTATTATGCTGAGCGAAATAAGCCAGTCAGAAAAAGATAAATATCACTTGATCTCACTCAGATGTGTAGAAAAAGATAGTATCACATGATCACACTCATATGTGGAATCTAATGAACCAAATAAACTGATGATCAAAAATAGACCCAGAGTCATAGAAGCATGAACAGACTGTTGAACCTCAGAGGGAAGGCAGGGGAGGGTGGGTGGGAAGAGATCAACCAATGAACTTGTATGCATATATGCATAACCCACAGACAGAGACAAGGGGGTGGTGAGGGAGGACGGGAGCAAGCTGGAAAAGGTTTATGGGGGGAAGTATATAACACTTTCAACAATAAAGATTTTTTTTAAAAAAAATGCAGTAAACACAAGATATATGAGGCTGCTGGTGGTGTAACACTGCATACTGTTTAACAGCAAACTTTCTAATGTAAGTATAAAGAGTACACCTTAAAACAACAAAAAGTATAGTATAGAAAATACATAGACCAGTAACTCATAAGTAAAGCATTGCATTAGGATGTTAGGATGGCTATGTCATTTGGCAAGAGGAATTTTTCAATTCCATTATGATCTTATGGGACCACTGTTATATATGTGGTCCATCATTGATCAAAAAGACATTTTGCAGTGCATGACTGTATTTAAGAAATATATTTCATAAGGCTAGAGCTGCCAAAGTGATTCCTCTGGATCTGGGCAAAGTAAATTGAAAACCTTTTGGAAAGGATTCACCATTCTAAATACCATTAAGAACATTTGTGATTCATAGAAAGAGGTAAAAATATCAACATGAACAGGAGTTTGGAAGAAGTTGATTCCAACACTCAGTGACAACATTGAAGGATTCAAGACTTCAATGGAGGAAGGACTGCATATATGATGGAAACAGCAAAAGAACAAGAATTAGCTGTAGGGAGAACCGAAGATGGCGGCATAGGTTATAACCGGAGATTGCTGCCTTGAACAACCAATTCAAATTACACCTAAAAGACGGAACGGTCATCATCCAGAACGACAGAAAGGCTGGCTGAGTGGCAAT
>NW_006284843.1:3875762-3890712 GCF_000327345.1 Myotis davidii
GGGGTGTGAGTGATGTGGGGACAGGGACACATATGTAATATCTTAATCAATAAAAAATATATTAAAAAAAAGAATTAGCTGTAGCGCATAACAATGTGACTGAATTACTACAATCTCACAATGAATCTTTAACAGATGAGGAGCTGCTTCTTATGGATAAGCAAAGTGGTTTCTTAAGATGGAACCTATTCCTAGTGAGGATGCTTTGAAGATTGTTGCAATGACAACAAAGAATTTCAAATATCATGTAAACTAGTGCATAAAGCAGTGCAGGATTTGTGAGAATTCTAATGTGGGCAAAATGCTGTCAAACAGCATTGTATGATACAAAGAAATTGTTCATGAAAGGACGAGTTTTCAATGCAGAAAATTTCATTTTTGT
Organism: Myotis davidii; assembly: GCF_000327345.1. Classification (NCBI taxonomy): domain Eukaryota; kingdom Metazoa; phylum Chordata; class Mammalia; order Chiroptera; family Vespertilionidae; genus Myotis; species Myotis davidii. The sequence continues at coordinate 3,876,145 of NW_006284843.1, forward strand.
CTTTTGTAAGAATCCGCCACAGCCACCCCCAACATTCAGCAACCACCACCCTAATTGGTCAGCAACATCTAGGCAAGACCCTCAGCCAGCAAAAAGATTATGACTCACTGAAGGCTCAGATGATGATTAGCACTTTTTAGCAATAAAGTATTTTTTAATTAAGGTAAGTGTATTTTTTATAGAATGTTTTGTGTACTTTATAACAGACTACAGTATAGTGTAAACATAACTTTTATATGTACTGGGAAAACAAAAACTGTGTGTGATTCACTATTGTGATATTCACTTGATTGCGGTGGTCTGGAACTGAACCTGCAATATCTATGGGGTATATCTGTAGTAATCAGGACGGTGTAGTACTGGCAAAATGAGAGCCATTGGCCTATTGAAGAGAATAGTGTCTAGGAAAAAAGCCACACAGAAATGATAAACTGATTTTTGAAAAAAGCACCAAAGTAATTCAACAGAGAATGAATAATATTCACAAGAAATGTTGCTGGAACAACTAAATATCAATATGAAAAAAAAGATGAACCTTAACTCTTATCTTGCACCAACTGTAAAAATTAACCCACTATGAGTCATAGACCAAAAGGTAAAACCTGAAACTATAGAACTTCTAGAATAGGGGTGGGGAACGTCCAGCCTACATAATAATTTGGTCTGGCCCTGCAAAGGCATTAGGGGTGAGTTAATTAAATGTTTGATCAAATATAGCAAGCTAATTTTTAATTGATAATTTTGTATGGTCCAGGGATGATGTTATAAATATCCAAATGATCCCTTGTCACAAAAAAGTTTCCCCACTCCTGTTCTAGAAGATAACAAAAAGGAAAATCTTTGTGAGTTTAGGTACAAACAAAAAGAACATTCACAAAAGAAAAAAATTAAAATTTTGTTCTTTTAAAGATACTGTTAAGAAAAGAAAAAGAGAAATTACAATTAAGAAATATTTGAAGTACATATACTAGTATATAATAAATACTAGTAACTTATGTCCATAATTTATAAAGCGTTCCCCTAAGCTCAATAATGAGAAGAAAATTCAATTTTAAAAATGGGCAAAGGATTTGAACAGACACTCATCAAAGAAGATATGGGTGGTAAATAAACACATGAAAAGATACTCAGCACCATTACACAATGAAAAATGCAAATTAAACCACTAAAAGATACCAGTACATATCCATCAAAATGGCAAAACAACAACTAAACAAAACAAACCTAACAATACTAAGTATTACCAATGACGAGAATTGATAGTAAATGTTATAAAGTGATTTTGTAATAAATAATTTAAATTATAAATAAAGAATAGATCTTATTAATTCTTAGTACTTGCATTGTTTCACACAGTGTTTGGGACACAATGATCATTCAACTATTTGTCAATAAGTAAAGAATTACTTGCATTTCCTAACAGAAGAGTTAGCATTGAATTAAAAGAGGGCACATGTTCCAAAGTTCACTTTGAGAAAACATTACTTTACTTGCGTACATGTGGCACTAGTAGTACGGTGTGTCTAAGATAAGGCTTTTAGGAGTCAGCATTTCTAGTAAGTGAGTTACTTAAGCCTCAGTATCCACATTTAGAAAAAGGACATAATACTTATTCCACCTTTTTCACAATTACATGGATCAATGAGATAGTGGATTTGGAAGTCCTTTACAAATGGTAAACCAATATGTAATTATTGTTTAAATACTTAAGTATTATTATCCATATCAAGCTGTTCAAAGTAACAGAGAACACTTCTTCTCAAAATCTTTACAAGGAATAAGATTTTAAAACCTCACTCCTTTCTTTAATGGTTGATTAATATTTTCTGGCAAAGTATATGTTTTACTAACAATGAAACCTAGAAAACTCAACAGCTGCATACTTTATAATGAGATTACAGTCTAAAGGGGTCATAAGCTTATAGTTCTGGAAGTAGACACAGATGACAAGGACACACAGAAAATGGAAAAGGAAGAAAATCAGTTCACAAAAGTAGTATTTTAAATAGATGGTTAAAAGTTTGCTGCTAATACCTGGTATTTACATAAAAAAATAACTTAAAGAACCAGATTTTTTTTTTCAAAGTATATTCACCATTTGGTCCCTAGAAACCCCTCCCCACTCCCCCTGTGCCTTGGTGGTTGAGCATTGACCTCTGAACCAGAAGGTCAAGGTTCCATTCTACATGTCTATGTTGGGGGCTGGATCCCCAGTAGGGGGCGTGCAGGAGGCAGCCGATCAATGATTCTCATCATGGATGTTTCTCTCTCTCTCTCCTCGCCCTCCATGTCTGAAATTGAATTAAAAGAGGGCATATGTTCCAAATTCTCTGAGGTTGTCCTCATTGATCCATTCCATAAGGCTATCGGAATTAATCCTGACAGCCGGTGCATCACCAAACCAGCCCACAAGCACAGGGAGATGCGAGGGCTGACATCCGCGCCAAGAGCCGCGGCCCTGGGAGGGGCCCCAGGTCCCACCCCGCCATCGGTGGTACGCCGTGCGGCTTGGAGAAGGCGCAATGCTCTCCAGCTCCACCGTCACGGCTAATATAAGTGATGTTTGTGAAATCCTTACCTAATAGACAATTTAGGACAGTCAGAAAAAGAAAAGGTCCTGAACGAAGGTGTCTCATTACCACTTCCGGCTTTGCAAGAGGAAATGTCTGTCATCTTTGGAAGAACTGTTTACACTCTATCCCTTGCACAACATCAAATAAAATCAATGAATATCTGTGTTAATATTCATTACTTAATTCCTTCAATAATTTTATCTTGTGTGTGCAGTAAAGGCAGTGAAGCCTCACTTTAATAAAATCAGGATTTCACTGTTTCACCAAGGGCAAAACCCATCAAGGCCACCAAGTTAAGCCTCTAAAAGTTACATGCATTTGTTCCAAGTTAAAAACTCAAAATCACTAATATTCCAATACGCATGTTAACTTGTGATCAGAATTTTACTTCTTAATTCTTTCTATTTTAATCACTGAACAATGTTAAGAGCACAATTTTACGCAGCTTCCAAGACTGGGAAATCTAAATATCCCAGACAATTCGCGGTAATCTGCGCTTCATTTCAACATACACGTCTGTTTAACAAAAATGTCTTCATCTCCACATGCATCGAAATGAAGTGACATGTGATAAATGAATTTCCTTTCCTTTTGAAAATTACTTCTCCACTTTAGGTTAGAAACGCCCATTTAAGGAAAACCCATAGAGATAAAATGGGTACTTTTCCTTTAAGACAACTAGACAAGATTCTCCCTTAAGCAAGCGCTTCTTCCCGCACAGGAGGTTTTCATTTGGGGCAAAAGGGTCATATTCCGGATTAAATGACAACTATGCTAAAGTAAGGGGGGATGAATTCTCCAACGTCAACCAAGTGCAGCACTCAACTTTTGAATTCACTCGGAGACTCGGACGCTACTTTAAAGGGGCATTTCCAGAGCGTTTAAGCGACTAAATATTAAAGGCAAAGTCCGGCTAAATTTAGCACAAACAGAAAAACGACCATTAAGTAAAACCCAGTCCCACCGACTAGGCATCTCCCCAGGCCCGAAAACGGAAATCTCCCAGTTTCTGTTCTGCAGACCGGGGACCCCGCAAGGCCCTGCCGCCCCAAGGGCGCCTGCGCAACATCCAATTAAACCCTTCCTCGGCTAGTCGACGGGAACGGCTTTGAAATGACTGCCAGGTTACGCCTCACTTTAAAATTCATTAGGTCTGACAAAGCACACCTGAACGACCACTCACCGAAGTGGTCCTAAATGCAAGCGACAGGATTTAAGCTTCCTCTCGCGACTTATCTGGTGCTGCCGGAAGCGGAACTAACCAAGTCGTTAAGAGGGGCGGGACTTAAGGGGGTGGAGCTCTGGTCAGAGCAGGTTAGGGCGGAACCTTTGGCTCTTGCGGGAAATTGTTCCGCCCGGCGAGGTGTCCGAGTGAGACCCGAAGCGGGCGGGCGAGGAGGCGTGGCGGAGGCTCTTGGCTGTAGTAGTTCCTTGCACTACCTCCATGTGGCTCTTCTGTTACTGAAGAAAGAGGACCCGCGTCCACGCTGACAGCTGGAGCCTCTTGACCAACACCTCACCCCTGCCCTCGGGATTCAAAGGGAAACCGAGATCTGTATGGTGTGAGCCACCTCCCGCCGCTCGCGTGACAACCGCAGCCGTGGCAGGTGAGGGTCCCGAGGCCGAAGAAAAGCCGAGATGCGGAACCTGGTCGCCCAGGGTGAGCAGCCGGCCGCCGCCGGGCAGTTGCTTTGTCTCCCGCCGAGCTCTGCGGAGCCGGAGCCGCGCGCGCCCCGGAGGGCCGGCGCCAGAGCGAAAGGCAGCCTGAGGAGCGGCCGCACCGCCCTGCGGGTCGTTTCGCGTTTCCATGTCCCCTCCTCCTCCATGGCTTCCCCTTTTCATTTCTTGGGTCTGGGGTACCAGAGGTGTCAGCTCCGCAGGGAACAGCTGAGCTTCTAGCTGCTGCTCCGGGCTGCGGTCTTGCTCCCCCAAAGTAGGCAGTTCTCGAGTTTGGGGACTTAGGTGGGAAGAAGTGGCTATTTTTATTTTCGTTTTTCCGCCTCTGCCCCCCTGCCCATCGCCGCCCCCACCCTCGTCCCCGTGCGTTGCAGCTTCCCAGCCTGCGGGCTGATGACCGCACCTCATCCGTTGCATCCTTGCGTGCTTCCAGGAAGCAGGGGCGAGGGCGGTGACCCCTCGGTCTCTGTTACCGGGTCCCCCACGCCTTCCTGGGAGGTGCGACCTTTGGAGTCCCGTGGGCAACACTTGCCTAGCGTGCCGGGAGGCTTAATGGGAGTCGGAAGCATGGCCGACTTTAGCACCATGGTTACTCGACGCGGCGATGGGCTTTTGTTTTCCTGTCGAAAATTCTACAATGAGAAATAAAGTTTTTGTGTCGGGGGAGATAAAATAGTGAGGGCAGCCGACATGAGCTGTGCGCCACGTGCTTGGCATGATTTCTCCTAGACCCCTCAACGATCCCGTGGGGTAGATGATGATCCTCATTTTACAGAAGAAGCTGAGGCTGAGAGAGGTCGCACCACCGGCCCTCGTAAGCGCCTGCTGCTGTTGAACGTTTGAACCTGCACGAGAAACCAGCTTTTTCGGGCTCCAGCCTCTGCAGTGCTGACTTACTCTGCTACTCCTGTCCCCCTGTGTGCTTCATCGCTTCCCGTTTCTTTACTAACATTTGCAATGGCTGAAAGCATTCATTAAAAAAAAATTAGTTTTTTTTGGAGTGCCTAACAAAAGACAGACATGATCTCTGTCTTTATGGAGCGTCACTGTTGTGATGCGGAATGCAGTGCTTCAGAAACCAAAATACTGAACTTACTGTAGCACGGGCTTGCGTAAAGCAAGTGATTAACGCAGCGATTTTCAACCAGTGTGCCACAAGAACTTTTAAAACACGCAATACCTGACTCTCTAGTCAGGGGCACTGATCTCTTTTCCCTTAGATTGTCAAATTAAAAATAAAAGTGACCAACGCCAACACAACAGTAGATGTCCAGTGTGAGCGAATCAAAATTACACCTATTTTTGGTCAGATCAGCAAAAATTATAACATTTTTTGGTGCGCTGCAAAATTTTAGTTATTAGTTTATGTGTGCCATGAGATGAAAAAATGGTATGTATTCTGTGCCAGTTAAGTTTAGGTCAGAATCTCTGTCGTAATTATAACAACTATATATAAAGAGCTAACATTTACTTTGTTTACTATATGCTAATTGCTATGGTGCCTGCATTGTCATTTAATAGTCAAAATAATCTCAAGATTTATCACCCCATTTACTGGAATTAGATATTTGGGAGTAGAAGTTTCTGAGTTATGCTTTGCAATTCTATCTAGCATTGCATTCAACTCTTAAGCATATTTGATCAAGTAAGTTCTTATATTAGCAGTAATCAAATAAAATATTTGATATGTAGTTTCATCTTGATAGGTAATTAGTTTTAATATCATCAAGGAACAAGTACAGGTGAACAGTCTTGAGATTATATCACTGTTTTGTGTAGTTCTTAAACTGATGTTCACGGGCATCTGTTTGAGGCAGCGGTTCTTAACCTGTGGGTCGCGACCCCTTTGGCGGTCGAACGACCCTTTCACAGGGGTCGCCTAAGACTACCCTGCATATCAAATATTTACATTACGATTCATAACAGTAGTAACATTACAGTTATGAAGTAGCAATGAAAATAATTTTATGGTTGGGTCACAACATGAGGAACTGTATTTAAAGGGCCAGAAGGTTGAGAACCACTAGTTTAAGGGCTGATGTATAATCAAATACTGTTTTCACTCTAATCTTGTTTTGTTGATTGATATGGACCGGAATGCAGAATAGTTATATTCTCTAAAAATATATCTTGTTTGTTTGCAAAATGTACTTTTACAAATTGAGGCCTTTTAAAATTTGATTCAGCTTTCTCAGTGCGGCAGGCAACATTAGCTCGCATTGGCTCTGCTCTAACAGGGAAAAGCAGACTACAAGAGACTAAGTGTATCTGCCTCTATGTCCAACAGACTCACATTCCACTTACGCACACACGCACAAAAGCGGGGGAAATTTTATTCATCCTTTTAAAGAAAAAGTTAACGTAAAATTATAACCAAAAAAAGGGAACCTGAACTTTAGTAATAACAGCTGGAACCATCCTCAGCAGCAGTGGGAGAAGAGACTTCATTTAGTTGATTTTCTGTGGTTATTTATTGTTCACTAGTCTCACAGTGAAGGAGCTGCACATTTTTTTAAAGGGACTGTGAGGCTACTGGAGGCAGCAGCCTGACACAAATCAAGGATCTGGGAATCTTCGCACCATCCCAAGATCTAGTAGCACATGCTTTTGAAGGATGTTCAATGTTCAATTATAAGTGAGCTTATGTGAGAGTAACATGTTTGTCTCCAAGAGACATTCCATTTTGAAGATATATGGTCTCATCCTCTTGCTGAAAGCACTAGTTCCCCTGTTGAAACTTACTAGGGATCACAGTGGGTTGGACGCAATTTAAAGTTTCCTTTGTTCTGGTAAGAATTTCATGAAGCCTTCTCACCAAGGGTGCTGACACTGGAATTTCTGGGGGGAAAATACAGCTTATTGCAGTTTTCCCAAATGGAGCAGCACATTGTATGGGATGTATGATTTCTGACTGTGGTATACTTTGGATTTCCCAGAGAGTAGGGTTATTAGTCAGCCAGATCAAACCTTGAAAATTCTGATGAGTGAGCTTGACCCAGCAGTTATGGACCAGTTCTACATGAAAGATGGTGTTACTGCACAGGATGTCACTCGTTAGAGTGGAATTCATGACCTGATAACAGGTTCTGTCATGGCTGCCTCAATGTTCAATCCTTGTGGGCATTCAGTGAATGGCATGGAATCGGATGGAACTTATTGGACTAATCACATCACTCCAGAACCAGAATTTTCTTACGTTAGCTTTGAAACAAACTTAAGTCGGGCCTACTATGATGACCTGATCAGGAAGTCTTCAGGCCAGGAAAATTTGTGACCATCTTGTTTGTGAACCAGAGTTCTAAATGGCACAATGCTTTCTTCTCCCCAGAAGATTGAAGGTTTTAAATGTCTTGATTGTTAGAATGCTCTGTTCAATGATTACAACCTTGTTTTTACCAGTTTTGCTAAGAACTAGTAACAGCAGCAGGGTTAAGAAAAAATGCAAAAAGAGAACACACATAGAAGAAGGTGTTGCTGCTTTTTAGATATTGATACTAGGGGCCATGCTTTCCATAGCCACCACCTTGTTGCAGAAAGCCCTAGACGCAATGATAGTGTAATCACTTTGAATTGAATACTTTCTTATATCAAGGAGTTCGATATCTTGCCTGAATGTTCTCTCCTGTGTTTAAGTATCCTGTGTCACTCTTGCTGTGAAATTGGAGTACATGTAGAAAAAAACTTTTACTGTATGAAACTTTATAACACTTGTGATAAAAATTCAATTTGATTTATGCACAATGTAATATTTCTCCAAGTATTATCCAAAATTCCCCGAACACATGGCTTTCATCCCCCTTAGGTATTGGCCTCAGCATAATCATTTGAGACTGTTCTATTAAATTGCTGCCAGGATATTACAGAACATATTCTCTACTGATGTTGCTGAAACCAAATTCTACTTCATACAGATGATTTTTTTGCAACAGTAATTAAAGGTTTTCTTCCACGAGTTGAGTCCTCTTAAGAAAATGATTGCAGTTATCCATTTTATGTATTTTTAACATTATTGCTTCCTGCACTTGTATTCCTTTACTTGATTTAGTTCCCCACCATGGTGTCTCTCCCTTCCAGCCCCGCCCCATTAAAGTGATACACTGTTTTAAAAAGAATTGATTTAATGTAATTTCAGACGGATGGATAGGAGTCAATGTTTATTAAACTCCATTACCTTTTATCTGTTGTTTTTTATTCAGATATTACTGAACTGCGTATATGCAGAGGGATTTAGTTTTTAATGTAATTTTGTTACAATTTAAATATTTTTTTCCTAATTTGTTAGATAATTTTGCACTTGAGGATTTTAGTGTTTGGTCTTTTTTTTTTTTTTCATTGTATTTTAGGTAAAAGGATTGCTGAATCATCACACTGAAGCAATAGCCTCACTATCTTTGCTTTTTAAACTGCATCAACAATGAAGCAATGATATCTGAGAACAAAAGAACATTTGCCAACTAAGTGTCATCACAATTCAAGTGACTGTATAAGCAGAAATAAGCTGCAACAGACCTATGTGTCAGCTGGTATAAAGAGAATGCATTCTTGTGATGCTATTTATGTAGAAGCAGTTTCAGTATAGCACATTTAAATTACAACCTATACCAAATGAAATAAAAATGAGTGGATCTGCCAGATTCTTTGTTGGGCCTGAAGATAAAGAAATCAACCCTGGTAATTATCGACATTTCTTCCACCATGCCGATGAAGATGAGGAGGAGGAGGATGATTCTGTAAGTTGTTTGTTTTTTTGGTCAGAAAAGACCAATACAAGATAGATTTTTTTTACTGATCATTATTAAGGTGAATTAATATTTTATCTGAAATTGTGAAGACTTTTTTTTCATATAGAAATTTGTTGGGAATATTTTAAACTGAAAAAGTTTGTTTTATGAGTAACATTGAATTTATGGTGTGTCAAGGAATACAATTAGGGCTCAGACTTTTAAATTACTTAATGATTCCTATTATAGTGTCTTTCAGTGATATGCCTAGCACAACAAAGGACTAGGTTGAAAAAGTGGCATAAATCAAAAGGTTTTCTTTGTATGTAGAAATATATAACAAATACATCAAGATAAAGAAGGAAATAATTTCAAAGGTACCAAAGTAGGACTACTTAACCAGCTTACATTTGTCATGTGATCAACACAGGTGGTGGTTGACCATAAGATATCCCTATTTATTAACTAATCAGAATTAAGTAAATTGGGTGGCTAGAAGGAGAGGCCACCTTACATATCTACAGATTGTGTGTGCATGTGTGTTTAAGTATGTACAAGCATGTGCAAGTTCTGTTCTCTTATCTGATCTATTAGAATGGTTATCCATGTTGAAACTTGAGGAATGTACATCCATGTTGGATCTTGAGGACACATTATTATGTTTGTTTTGCTATAGTTCCATTAGTTCAATATTATTCTTGTCATTGTGTTCTCTTTACAACTTGAGATTGCTTTACTCTAAGAACTGATTTAAAATACAAACTTATGTTTGTGTTTCTTATATTTCTAATTGGAAAAAATAATTTTGTCTTAAAACAAAACCCTGTTATACTTGGTAAAAGCAGTAAAAACAAACCAAAAATAGCTGTTAAATGACTCTTTAAATTCTTTCACAGTGCAGTTACACATAACTAAAATGCAAATCAGACTGTCACTCATTTAAAACCTATCCCACCACCCACCTCACTCCAGAAAAAAATTATTTTCAAGCTTTCCTTACCAGCCAAAAATTTTCTTCCTCTGAAGTTTTATCTAGAAGGCCAGTAAATAAAACATAAAAACAGCTTCTCTGTCTGACTTAGACTGGAAAGAACTATTGACTCAGCTTTTACTACACTTAACCCTTTTCTCTATAGAGCTCTGAACACACTGTGGACACCACTGATAGACTAAGTCCAGTCTTACACATAAGGACTTTTTTTTTCACCTGTATCTAGACCTGTACTGTCTCTCATGCCTTTTACTTTTTATGTCTTAGCAATATCGAATTTATTTTCCACATATTCCATGTTATATCGTGCCTTTTTGCTGTTGTGTGCACTCCTTTCTCTCTATGAAATGCCTTTATTTGGGGTGCTTTGTGAACTGTTTCATTCTTCGAAACAATGCTCAGATTTCATGTTCACTCTTCCCCCTCTCCTTGCTCTTTTTCCCCATGAGAAAATTGAACACTTCTTCCTTGATACTATTTCTATACCTTGACATATATACTTTTATTTCATGTATATATATACTATATTTTATATACTATATTATTACTCTCTCCCCCGTTAGACTCAAAGAATTTTGAGGACTGGTAGTTTTTATATGTCTAACTCTTCAGTGCTTAATATATAGTTCTTGGAATATTCGAACTAATTAAATTGTTTACATTCGTGATGTGTAGTTGTCACTTTTGAGGAGCTTGATATGATTTATTTGACCTGTGGATTGATAAAAGTTTGTTTCAGATCATTCTTATGTTAAAATTTCAAAGAATTTCATTTAGACATTAAATCTAACTAAATAATTTAGACCTATTTTAAAAATTATTTTCATTCTTCTAATAGGAAAATTCTGTTATTTTTTCTTAATATAGGTTTATTTGTACATTTTAAACTATAATGTTTTCAGTTCATCTTAGGCAATGATCAGCTATTCATTAAATAGATCTATAGTAAGCAAATAAAACTTACTAGCTTTTAATTTTTTAAACTGTAAAGCAGTATGCAATGTTAGGTGGAGCACTTTTGTTGTCTAAGAAATCTACTTTAGGAACATCTTAATGAGCTATGCTGAAGCTTTTCATCAGGAAAAAATTGAATAAGGGAACATTAAAGTGGATGATCACAAGTGAGAAAGACAGCAGATCTCAGGGCAGTTAGGATTTATAATCAAATCCAATATCAATTTGAATTTTATTTGAATTAGAGCAATGAAGAAATACAATTCTAGGCTAAAAATACCAATTTAATTCTGATGTTATCCAGTTTTATTTTTAGAGTCCAGTAAAATTTTCTAGCTCTAGTATAATTTGAGCCCAGATTATAATGTCATATGAAATATATAAAATGGAAGAGAAAGAAGAATTGCAATGAAAAACTGGACACAGCTCTCTTTATATATTTGATAAAACTCTAAGCACCTGAATGCAAAGGCCTCAATGAATCTTAAGTAATTTTATAAACCTGTGAGCTACTCGTAAATTATTTTCTTTTCTGCTTTTTGTTTCAGGCCAAATCATGGCCTTTGAACTGTAGCAGTGGTGCCAGAGAGGAACAATACGATTAAATAGGAATAGTAGAGTATGACAATTGTGGTGTCAAAGAGCATTGACACTGCTTAGCAGTGTGGCCTTCTCCAAAATTTCCTTCTAATTTGTCATAGTTGACCAACTAATACTCATACTTAACCTACAAAAATAGTTTAATACTGTATAGCTTTGTAGTCAGAACAACATCATATTTTAGTCAAGAGAATTCTTTCTCACTCGTATTGGCCTTTTACTTGGATTAGATAGGGTTTGTCTTTTATTTGCCCCTTTGTGGTGTTAAGAAGGTAAATAAATATTAGGGACAATTAAAGGAGTATTTTCTTAAGTTTAAAATTTGAAAGAAAATAGTAACAATATTCTGAAAGTTTATTTTAATTTTTTTTGCAAATCTTTGTAGAAAACTATTATTTTGTTAAGTATGTATTATAATGATATAATTTTGAAAAATGCCTTTTTTGGTTAATGTGTCATTTTAATTCACAAGCCTCATCTACTTCTGAGAAAGATTTAAGATAGTTTTACTTTGGAGTTTTTATTGTCAACCTGATTTTTTGTTTCTTTTCTGTTTTAGCCACCGGAAAGGCAGATTGTGGTTGGAATATGTTCCATGGCAAAGAAATCCAAATCAAAACCAATGAAGGAAATTCTTGAAAGGATCTCCTTATTTAAATATATTACAGTAATAGTATTTGAAGAGGAAGTTATTTTGAATGAACCAGTGGAAAACTGGCCTTTATGTGATTGTCTTATTTCTTTCCATTCTAAAGGTATTAAAGAATGGGGATGGAAACTCCCTTTTATCCTCTCTGATTGTAAAACTAATACATGTTAATTGTAGAATATTAGATAATCAGAAAAATAAAATTAAACTCATCTACTCTCACAGATAGGTAATATAAATATTTTTACATATTTCCAGCCCTTTTTGTGTGTGTATTTTTAGAAATATATTTAGTATTATAGTGTATATCTAATTTATATTTAACTTTTTCACTAGTTATATCAAAAGTTTTTTTTCTCCATATCATTCTTTAAAAACCTGATTTTTAATTCTGTGTCATTGTGTGGAAGTACGATAGCATTTTTAACCACTATCCTAAAAATTAGATGGTTTCCAGTTTTCACTATTAAAAATAAGGTTTTGATAAAATCCTCTAAGTTTTTTAGGATAAATTCTTGAATTATTGAATATTTTAATCCCTTATGCTTTCGCCAGATAGGAAATGATCTGTTATTTCTCATATACATATTCATACTTTATTTCTTAAGAACTTAAAATTTTAATATTAGGTTTTACTTCTATAAATCAAACTGAAATATCATTAAGCTTAAGTTTTACTTCCTAGTAAAGTAGTACTTCATGGTAAGTCTACTAAGCAAAATTATTGTTAAATATATATCTGAAATTTTATAACCTAAGACTGTGAATTAAGTGAATTTCTCACTAAGAATTATAGAAGATATGTGCTCACTTACAATGTATTTATAATATATGGTTCTTGTTACCAAATATGTAGGCCCCAGCTGTGTTAGTTAGGTGTTCAAGAAGCATCTCCTTCAGCAAGATGGAGATGGACCATGGTTCAGACCTTCTGTGCTTCCACAGCCTGTATTGATTTTTATTCTAGAGAAGCCCAAGGCCCTGGTCTCCTTTATAGACTGAAGTACATCATTTCAGAGAACCCTAAAATTTGCTTATCCCTGAGGGTAAGGTGTTCTTCTCCTACTACCACATGGTTCTTTCTACAAAACCGATTTGCCTATAAAAAGTAGGTGCTATCTAAGGTCATACCCCATATGCTATCTTTCAGTGAGGAAAAAGTTCCTCTTAACAACAACAAGAGCAGGGGGCTGACTATTGCTCAATTCTGTTAGGAGCCTTCAAATTAGAGACATTGAGACATCTTTACAAGTGAAGAATTCTGAGAGTCTCCATAAAAGGATTTGTAATTTGTGGTCATGTGATTCTATTTCTATTTAAATTTTTAAAACTAAGAGGAATTTTGGAATAAATCTTCCTTAATTGCAGCTTTTAATTTCAGTATGCTTTAATACTTCTTTCCTATAGGTCTTCACGGGTATAATATAGTTAATGCTAAAGTTATGCATGCTTGCTGATTTTTACCCATTTCCTTAGATAAAATATTCATTAAAATATTGTCATTTAAGAAATAACAACAGTTAACATTTATTGAGTACTTGCTGTGCCAGGTATTAAGTATTTTATATACACTTTTATTTAGTTCCTCAGAAACCCTACTAGGTAAGGCTGGTGTAATACCCATTTACAACCAGGAATCAAAGGCCTAGAGATGTTAAAAAATTTTGACCAAGGTCACATAGCTAGTGAAAGGTGGAACCAGGATTTGAACCCCAGTTTATGCTCTTAACCTGTATGGTAGACTGCCTCTCTTAATTGAATTGATGGATAAAATTGTAGGCTTCTATTGTCAATACAGACAGTGACATATAATCATTAAAACTTTTTAGATTTTTAAAGACTATATTTGCCATTTGATTTGTTTTCATTATAATTAGTTATTTTAGCAAAGTCTAGAATGTTTAGGGAGTTAATAGCTGATATTTTAACACTGACGTAGTAGTAGCAGCAAGTGTTATTCTGCTCTTGTATTTTATATTTTGAGCACATATCTGTTGCATGTGAATTAATTTGTTTTGCTGCTATTTTTAAAGATGTATATGTTCTTTGAATTATCAGCTAATTTATATATATAAGCATCAAAATATTTTTTTTAATATATTTTATTGATTTCTCACAGAGAGGAAGGGAGAGGGATAGAGAGTTAGAAACATCGATGAGAGAGAAACATCGATCAGCTGCCTCCTGCACACCCCCTACTGGGGATGTGCCCGCAACCAAGGTACATGCCCTTGACCAGAATCGAACCTGGGACCCTTCAATCCGCAGGCCAACGCTCTATCCACTGAGCCAAACCAGCCAGGGCAACAAAGTTTTTAAATATTTCATTTTTCTTGATATAGCCAGTCAACATTCTAAAAAGTTTATTATTTAAAAATCCCAGCAGTAAAAAATACCCACATA
>NW_006284843.1:3890800-3895007 GCF_000327345.1 Myotis davidii
TGCACACCCCCTACTGGGGATGTGCCCGCAACCAAGGTACATGCCCTTGACCAGAATTGAACCTGGGACCCTTCAATCTGCAGGCCAACGCTCTATCCACTGAGCCAAAGTGGTCAGGGCGCATCAAAATATTTTAAGTGAGAAATGGAATCGTATTTTTTTTAAAAATCACCAGGTGACTGTGATATTCTTATTTATATAGAGATTTCTATTTGTTTATGAGGTAATCTTACCTTTTATCAGCTGACTGAATAACTAAGCATTGACTAACATGTCAGTGTTCTAAATTTGGTTATATGATCACTGGCTTTCTGTGCCTTATCAATCAAATTAACTAGAAAAAAAAGTTTATTTAATAGTACATGTCAAATCAAGTTTTATGTGTTTATTATTCCACACCTATAAAGAAAGTAGTTATATGCATAATGAAATTCAACTTTTATGGGAGGTGGCTTAAATTTAAGTTAATAAAGTTACAGGTGTCAGCTTATCTTGAGGTTGTACAGAATATGTTAATGATATGTGTTCTTAGGATTTCCACTGGACAAAGCAGTTGCCTATGCAAAACTCAGGAATCCATTTGTAATCAATGACTTGAATATGCAGTATCTCATACAAGATAGGTGAGTGAGTGGTGAGGTTGGTTGAATTAAGGGAAGGAAAATTAACTTTAATTTATTATCTACTGTAAGGAGACATGGGATCAGGTGTTTTCATATACTTTAATTTGTGGTATCCTTGAAATAATACTTGGAAGTAGGCATTCATGCCCAGTTTTATGGATGAAGAAACTTGAGATCTAAGCATATCAATATGGTAAATTTGCCTTAAGTTACAAGTAGTTCCACAAGTAGTGGTGCAAGGACTTATACCAGGTTTGTTTAATTTCCAAAGCCTACTAAACCAGTGGTCGGCAAACTCATTAGTCAACAGAGCCAAATATCAACAGTACAACGATTGAAATTTCTTTTGAGAGCTAAATTTTTTAAACTTAAACTATATAGGTAGGTATTGTTATTAACTTAATTAGGGTACTCCTAAGGCTTAGGAAGAGCCACACTCAAGGGGCCAAAGAGCCGCATGTGGCTCGCGATCCGCAGTTTGCCGACCACGGTACTAAACCATTGAAAATGATGAACAATTACTTACACATGTGACTGATGAGGAAATTAGGGCTTTACTCATTATAATTAGATTATTTTTAATGTTAAAGTATAACCATTTGAAAAAACATTTCACTATATATCCTAAAATTAATTTAACAAGCTCAAAGCATGGATTTCTAAGAGAAATGGTAAAATATGAATGCATTTATGTATTTTCATTTAATTGATATTTTAGTCTAATGGCTACCCTTATAATTTCACTAGCATTCTATTTTCTTTCGTGTTAGCATTATGGTATAAGATTATATATATGAAAGGGCTTTAGAAAGTATATGACCCTATAGTTTGTTTTTCTATTTTTGTTTTTTATGATTCTTTCAGATAGTAACATTGTTAATATCTAGAATTTTTAAACATTTTTCTTAGGTTTACATATTAATGCATGTTTATTATTTATGCAACATTTATAAGTATATGCACATATACAAATGCATACTCATTTTAAGAAGTTTGGAAAACAAAAGCATAAAGAAAGACATTTAACCCTACCACTTTATTTGTTCATATAGAAAGTGATATATACCTACACTCACATTTTACAAAATTAGGATCACTGTTCTCTTGTACTGTAAACATTTTCCCAAGATATTAAATTTATATAGAGTATAAAGTTTTTAATGGTTCGGTAATATTCTGTCATTGCAGCGTAGCAACTTTAACCATTTCTTTTTATACATTTACATTCTTAATTTAAAAGTTAGTATTTTAATATGCCACATAATGTATTATGCATACATTTTTTGTTCTAATTGATGAATACATTTTTTAATATTTTAAATGACATTTCTTTATTTAAAAAATAAAGAGACATAATATACATTTCTTTTTTAGTGGTAGAACAGTAATAATATACTTATGAAGAGTACAATGATATACTCGTGAAACAACTCTAAAACAATAAGGATGTTTGTTTTCCTTTTTCTTCAGGAGAGAAGTATATAGTATTCTTCAGGCTGAAGGTATTTTACTTCCTCGTTATGCAATTTTGAACCGTGATCCAAATAATCCCAAAGGTAAGAGTAAGAGATTTTAAACAAGCTACCTTCTATCTTTCAACATACTTTTGGCCACTTCTCTTCTATAATTAAGTGGAAGGAATTTAAAGAACTCAAGGTATTGTATTCAGTTTTTTAATGATCCAAATAAATAAGCATTGTACTCAGTTAAAATGTGACACTGTTAGCTAAAAGGCTAATAATAACTTAGGAGTTATATTTCTCATTTTTCTTTGGTTTACATATGACATTTCCCTGCGAGTCATAAGAAAGAATTTTTAAATTACATGCTTTAATAAATATGTATTGGTTTGGGGTAAACAAGTCATTCGTCTATGACTATTGAATTAAGTATTAGAGACTTCATGCTAAGATGGTACAATTAAATTTCTGATGAATAGGAGTTTTGAAATATTGCTATTTATTAATATTTTAAAGTACACTTTGCTTTATTTTCCAGGTTACCTAAAACAGCATATAAGCTATACATAACTTAGTCTAAAAAAAGCAAGATAAATGTTTGTCTTAAGATTTAATATTCTGATAACAGCATTTGGGGGAATTTTGATAACTTCATTGTACTTCAAAACAACATTTATTAAAACACTGATATAGTACTTATCTGTATCAGGGAACTTTTGTCTAGAGGTGAAAATCTTACTTTCTGATTGGATCTCTTGCTTACTCTGCATATCAGTTACTTTTCTAATTTAAATAAATTTATGTTCTATGGTATCTGTGATATGAATGATCCCATAAGGATCATTTTCAGGAAATGATAGCATTTTGGAGTTATTTTTCAACTTTGGAGTTATTTTTCAACTTTGTTATTGGCATCATTTCATATCTAAGTTTGAATTCTATGGGTGATAGGGTGAAATGGCAGGTCTATAGATTTTGAAGAACAACTATAGTCCCGAATGCCATATATCATAAGTGTTGGTATATGTTGTTTGCATAAGTGTTTTAAATTAAAATAAAATCATTACTTTAATTTTTTTTGCTATTATGTTTGATTTATAGAATGCAGTCTGATTGAAGGGGAAGATCATGTAGAAGTAAATGGGGAAGTTTTTCAAAAGCCATTTGTAGAGAAGCCAGTTAGTGCAGAAGATCACAATGTTTACATTTATTATCCAACATCTGCTGGTGGTGGAAGTCAAAGACTTTTTCGAAAGGTAAACCTTTGTTATCCTACTGAATACTGTTCTTTGTACATTGTTGTATAAATTTTACTAAAAGTTATCAAGTATTTGTTAAAACTATGATTAAATAAGAATGTATCATTTAGATATAAATTATTAAAAATTTTGCTTAAGCAAAATTTCTACCTACAGAATGTCAAGAACCTACTTGCTTTCCTTCTACCTTTCATTTACTTATCTGTCTTATGAAAAATTTAGGTAAAATATCAGCAGTTTTTTAGAAAATATCAGCAGCCCCCAAAATGAATAGTTCATAAAAAAAGTAATACCAATAACTTTTACATACCTGTGAGTATGCTCAAAATTGCACCCATCCTAATAATAGACAAACATGGTAATTAACCATACGTCCACTACGCTTCCCATTGGCTAATCAGGGTGATATGCAAATTAACTGCCAAACAAGATGGCGGCCAGCTGCCAGGCAGCTAAAGCGAACATGAGGCTTGGTTGCCCTGGCGATGGAAGAAGCCAAGGTTCCCCGCCTGTGGCAGCCCGACTCTGAGCTGCACTCTAAGAAACAATGTTGCAATTATAGAAGCTAAACTAACCCCAGATACCTGCTTTCAGCCAGCTGCCCTCGGAGCTGGATCCGCAGCAGTGTTTCAATTACAGAAGATAAATAAATCCCAGAATAAAAAAAAAAAGAGAGAGAGACAGGAGCTTCAGTTGCTGGACTGGTCCGCCTGAAACAGCCCTCAGCCCCTCATCCACGCTGGCCAGGCAACCCAGTAGGGACCCCCACCCTGAAGGGGGTGCGAGCAGCCTGAAAACAGCCCTCAACCCCTCATCCACACTGGCCAGGCAACCCAGTGGGGACCCCCACCCTGAAGGGGGTGTG
>NW_006284843.1:3895019-3905977 GCF_000327345.1 Myotis davidii
AGCACTAAGGATGTCCGACTGCAGCTTAGGCCTGCTCTCCGCTGGCAAGTGGACATCCCCCAAGGGCTCCTGGGCTGCCAGAGGGATGTCTGATTGCCAGTTTAGGCCCAGTCCCCTGGGGAGCAGGCCTCAGCCAGCAGATGGTCATCCTTCAAGGGGTCCCAGACTGCGAGAGGGCACAGGCCAGGCTGAGGGGCCTCCCCACCCCCTGAGTGCACAAATGTTTGTGCACCGGGTCTCTAGTCCTATATAATAAAAGCCTAATATGCTAAGTGTCTGGTTTCGTGGTCGGTTGTTCAACCAATCAATGCGTAATATGCTAAGACTGCTCAATCGCACCCTATGACATGCACTGACCACTAGGAGGCAGACACTTAATGCAAGAGCTGCCCCCTAGTGGTCAGTGCGCTCCCACAGGGGGAGCGCTGCTCAGTTAGAAGCCTTGAGCTGGGCTCATGGCTGGCGAGCGCAGCAGTGGTGGCGGGAGCCTTTCCTGTCTCTGCAGCAGCACTAAGGATGTCCGACTGTTGGACATCCCCCAAGGGCTCCTGGACTGCAAGAGGGTGCAGGCCAGGCTGAGTGACCCCCCCCTACCCCTCGAGTGCACAAATTCCGGGCCTCTAGTAATAAAATAAAAGCAAATCAGGAATAAAAGATGATGATATTGAGTTACTTTGTATTGGCAAAGATAAAAAAGATGGAAGTAGATGGAAAACAAGCCCAAGTCCAAATGTTGTTGGCAGGAAAGCAAATTAGTATAGCCTCTTAGCTACATTGTTTAGTAATATATCAGGATGAAAATTTACATACACATAAATAATCATGGACGTGCAAAATAAAGACAGAATGATACTATTTTATATCCACTAGGGTAGCAAATATTAAAAAGTCCTACAATACCCAGTATAGACAAGCAATATAGAGCAATGGGAACTCGCATACATTGCTGGAGAGATTGTAAATTGTTAAAACATTGTATAAAAGATTTTGACATTATTTTTGTAAGTTGAATATGGGCATAGTCTCACCTAGCAATTCCATTTCTAGTATATACTTTAGAAACAATCTTGCACACATGTGCCACAGAGACACTTTTAAGAATGTTTAAAGCAATGTTGTTCTAATAGGTAAAGCTTTAAAACAACTCAAATACACATTGATAGGAGAATGAATAAATTATAGTATATTTATATGGTGGAAAATTCTATAGTAGTAAAAGTGAACAAACCAGAGCAGCGGTTCTCAACCTGTGGGTCTCGACCCTTTTGGGGGTCAAACGACCCTTTCACAGGAGTCGCCTAAGACCATCGGAAAACACATATATAATTACATATTGTTTTGTGATTAATCACTATGCTTTAATAATGTTCAGTTTGTAACAATGAAATTGGGGGTCACCACAACATAGAGGAACTGTATTAAAGGGTCACGGCATTAGGAAGGTTGAGAACCACTGGTCTAGAGTTACATACAACAACATGGTTGGATCTTAGAAACATTATTCTTAGTGTTCATTGTATTTTTTAATGCTATTTAACTTACATGTAAGCCACAAATGCAGCAGAAAATATAATGTTACCTACACAGTCTTGTTAAATATTTGTGGATTAAAACAAATTATTTTTGTCTAAGATGGAAATAGATGCTAAAGGGTTATATTATAAAAATGAAGGGAATAATTTAGTTTTTATGCTGATGGACATATTTTGTTTTCAGATTGGCAGTAGAAGTAGTGTTTATTCCCCAGAAAGCAATGTACGAAAAACGGGCTCATATATATATGAAGAGTTTATGCCCACAGATGGTACTGATGTTAAGGTAGGGTTGATTAAAGTATATTTTAATTTTGTATTTAGAGTTTACGGTGATATCAGAAAATAGAGTACCCTTTAATTAGCAATGTCTATTCTTTATCTGTCTTGTACTATGAAAGCCTTTGGAAATCTGAAGCCTATAGACTCTTTTTAAAAAAATTTTTTATAAAATAATGTTTTTAAATGCTTAAAATAAAACATACAAGATTAAAAAATGAGATAAATTTTATTGAAATATAGTTATCAAATATTTAAAAACCAACTTTGTGATATAATAATATGTATGCTTCTTTAAAAGGACATTAAGTAATAAAATATAGTGGGTCTAATAGCCATCACAGTTTCTAAGCACTCATCAGTGTAGATCAGTGATGGCGAACCTATGACACGCGTGTCAGAGGTGACACGCAAACTCATTTTTTTGGTTGATTTTTCTTTGTTAGATGGCATTTAAATATATAAAATAAATATCAAAAATATAAGTCTTTGTTTTACTATGGTTGCAAAGATCAAAACATTTCTATATGTGACACGGCACCAGAGTTAAGTTAGGGTTTTTCAAAATGCTGACACGCTGAGCTCAAAAGGTTCGCCATCACTGGTGTAGCTGATGTTTTGAGATATGCAACAACTGTAATGTGTTATAAAAATGTGTGATTTCTGTTGGCAAAGATAAAAGTATAGACAAGTCTTAATTGCTTTACCTTTTGTCAGTCTGTGTAACCAGAGTGCTTTCTTAAATCTGATCATGAACCTCTCCTTTAAAATTCTCTTGTGGATCCTCATTGACCACAGGATAATTACCAGGTTCATAAAACTGGCATACAAGATATTTATTTCATAGTTTGTCTGCTGTCTGTCCTATGAACCTTATTTCTTATGGTATAAATCAGGCCAAATAACTTACTCTTACCTGAATACCTTGTGCTATTTCATGCCTCTGCCCTCTTCTGTGTTTATTACCTTTGCTTAGAGTGCCTTTCCATCTCTTGTTTGCCTTTAAATTTATGCTCACCCTCACCTTCCTCCTTTATTAAAATCGTCTTTTGGCAATTATTTCTATAATATTTTTTTTTGTTATTTGTACCTCTCCTTTGTTAAACTAAAAAATTTTAAGAAAAATCACATCAGTTACATCCCTGTATTCCCTCATAAGACTCAGTATAATTTTTTTTCTAGAGAATTGAACTTTACCAGTTTTGCCATATAATTAATTATTTATAACTTCTTCCAACATATTAAAAATTTGCCATGTAAATAGAAAGATGTGTGAAAGCCTAATCTGGAGACAAATATTTTTTATATTTTAATAAAATATATACTTTAACATTCATAAAAGGTTTATACAGTGGGTCCAGATTATGCCCATGCTGAAGCTCGAAAATCTCCAGCGCTTGATGGCAAGGTCGAACGAGACAGTGAAGGAAAAGAAGTAAGATACCCTGTTATTCTCAATGCACGAGAGAAATTAATTGCTTGGAAAGTCTGCCTTGCATTTAAGGTAAGATGTTATACAGCCCATATAGACCTGTGTAAAGGGAATTCTAATTTTATTTTTTTTTAGTAAAATAACGTGTTATTTGGGCTTACAATTGGAGAAATAACGAGAAAATAAAAGTGAACAATTTATGTACTCTTCAAGGGATTCTTGCAGTGCCCAAAAATAAAAATATATAATAAATGAAGGCCTTTGTTTTTCTGTATTCTTTCTGTATTACATAAAACAGAACTTTGTCAATTTATTCAGAAATTAAAATTATGGAAAAAAAAAAACACACCAAAACACTAGTTAACCAGTTTTTAGAGGTATTATTAAACATACTAAAAACAAAACAGGTTGTGTTATTTACTCATAGAATTTATAAATGATTTTTGTTGTCAAGTAACAGAGATCCTCAGTATTCTTCTAGTCTTGACAACCAGTCTGTTAGCCTAGTATATCTAATAAAATATGTTCATGAAAGCAATAGAAATATATTTCTTTTTTTTTAAAATATATTTTATCGATTTTTTACAGAGAGGAAGGGAGAGAGATAGAGAGTTAGAAACATCGATGAGAGAGAAACATCGATTAGCTGCCTCCTGCACATCTCCTACTGGGGATGTGCCCGCAACCCAGGCACATGCCCCTGACCGGAATCGAACCTGGGAGCTTTCAGTCCGCAGGCCGACGCTCTATCCACTGAGCCAAACCGGTTTCGGCTAGAAATATATTTCTTAAAGAAAACTTTTTACTTCCAATATTTGACTACATCCCTCAATCTATATTGTTAGGCCTTTACTACTGTAAATATTTTTATTATTATTATGTTAATGGAAGTATACTTTTACAATTCTTTTTATATTTTTTATTAATCCTCACCCTAGGATATTTTTCCATTGATTTCTTTGGAGAGAGGAAAGGGAGGGGGAGAGATAGACAGAGAGAAACATTGATGTGAGAGAGACACATCGATTGGTTGCCTCCCACACATGCCCCACCAGGGCTGGGAATTGAGCCTGCCACTGAGGTATGTGCCCGTTAGTCCATGGACTGATGTGCCATCCACTGAGCCAAACCGGCTAGGGTGTACTAAATCTACTATAAAGATTTAGATAGAAGTTTTACAATTTGTGTCTAATAACTTCAAAAACTACATTTTTGAAGACTTACCTTGGAAATATAATTTAAAGATGAGTGTGTATTGTTTGATAGTAAATGGTAAGTAAATTCTTTATTAATAATTTGAAGTCTCTTTTATGGAAGGAATATTAGCCTATAAATATGTTTTACTAACTATATTTAATCATTTTAACTTGTAATATTAAGATTTCAAAAGCCATGACTTAACATCACATTATGCTAATATGTAATGATTTGAATATAAAATAGAAGATAGGAAAATTCCTGGAGCTTGAACAGGAAATGCATACCTTTCAACTGTTTTGTTCTCCCAAATAAAGTAAATTTATTTTGGGTACTCACAAGTGTGTGCTTGTCAGAGTTTGAAAGATTTATAGGGATAATTTGACATTTCCTTTGAGATATTTCTTCAAAATTGTTTTATCTTTTTCTTTTTTGGATTAAAGTGGTATCATTTCTGCTAGCACAAAATTTATCAAAGCCTTTATATGTTTTTATTTTTGTTTTTTATAGAAATGTTACTTGAGAACTGGATAAAAAAATATAATTTGTTTTGGTTTCTCTAGTCCCTTAAATATTGTTGTTCTACATCTACTTTATAATACTGATTATATGGCATATGTTACATATTTTCAGGGTACTGAAGTTGCAAATAAGTAATTTCATTTTTTTTACTTATTATGAAGTAAACTAGTAAACAATAATACACTTTTTGGCATTTATATAATTTGATATGTTCTAACAAGCCTGGGAAATTGTGAATATTAATTCAAATGGAACTTTACATTTTATAATTTATTTTAAATAGCAAACAGTTTGTGGCTTTGATTTATTGCGAGCCAATGGACAGTCCTATGTCTGTGATGTCAATGGCTTCAGTTTTGTGAAAAATTCCATGAAGTATTATGATGATTGTGCAAAAATACTTGGGTATGAATTTTTTCTTTATATTTCTTCTTCTTTACTTTTATTACAGCGAATACATACTAGTTATACAGAAACTAAATAATAATTATCAACATCAAATGATTAGGATTTTGTTAGCACTGTAAAAATCAGTGTTTGTAAAATGACAACCCCAAAGATCATGCCAAATCATTTATAATTTGAGTTATCAAAGATAGATTAATTTATGACCAGTGTAGATAAAGGCTTAAAGGTTTTTTAACTTCATAGATTTAGAAATGCTGTGGTTTCATTCTCTTATATGGCCCAAAATTAACATTCATGAAGTAAATAACCAGAGTGAAATAGAAATATTTGGAATTCGGGATTCTTTTGAATAATACTACTTTTTTAAAACGTTACTTAAAGATCTTTCTTATGAGATTATCAACTGAATGTAAAAGAAATTATTGCTTACAAAAATGCTGTCTTTATATTCTTTAACCTGTTTTCTTATACCCTGATTTAAAAGACTTACAAAACAAGAGCTATCACTCAACCATTTTTTTTTCACTCAACCATTTTAAAGTATATATGACAAAGCCATAAGAAACTTACACTTTAAAATTTATTTTAATAATTGGAATCAGCTTTATTGTATATTTCAAAGATTTGTAAACTTATCCTTAAAGTGAAATTTGGGAGCTTACTAAATTTTAGCATGAATAGATGCTAAACTAAAAACCAAAAATATTTTTTAATTTCTTAAACATGTTTGTTAACCCTATTAGTAAAATATGATAGAAATTTGTTAAAAATGGGCAATGGTATTTAAAATAGCTTATAGGTGATCAATACATTAGTAAGAATTGATTAGTGACCATACAGAAGAGATAATCTTGGGTTTTAGAACCTCTGTAAAGTAGATGTGATACAGTTATAGTGAATTATTTGAATATAATGTGACTTACATTTTTAAAACTAAAGTATATAAGTGAATACTTTTAAATTTATGGGACCCCATTAGTGTGTTCTGATATACCAGTTTAGAACTGTTTGTCTAATATTTCTTGATGAGCATTGATTTTTTGGGTTACTTTTGTGCTGTTGTCACATAATCACTAGATAGTTTGACTTTAACTCCTATAATTCTGTATTTTTTGTCTTAAAATGAACTACTTTTTTAATTTTAATTTTTATTTTTTTTACTTTTCTCAAAGCAATATTGTGATGAGAGAGCTTGCTCCACAATTTCATATCCCCTGGTCAATACCCTTAGAAGCTGAAGATATCCCAATTGTACCAACTACATCTGGAACTATGTAAGTTTGAATATTTTCATTTAGAAACTCCTTGGGTTTTCCCCAGTAGTCTGTGCTATTGCAATAAAGATTAAATTTCTGAATGATTATTAGATACTTTATTTGATATGTTTTCATATGGTCCACATTGCAGATGGAGCAGTAGATTACATGCTTTTACTGGGGTTCTCGTGGACTAAAAATGTTTCACATTGTTATAAATAAAATCCCCAGAATGCTTGGGTAATTGTAGAACTGTTTTATTAAACCATAAAAATGAAGGAGGTGACAACAGATGCGTTACTTAAAGGTTTATAGTTAGTGGTCATACAACTTTGGCATGCTTAGCATGTAAAGAAAAAGTATAAAGTTATATTTTGAGTTAATTGAACTAATATTGCCAAAGTGTTTCATAACATTCTAGTGAAAGTTAGTGTGTGAAGCTCACCTATTACTCAGGTGAATTGACCATATTGTTCACATTCACAGCTTAGAGACTTACATTAACATATTAAATATTCTCAAAAGTCCTTGGGGGGAGGATGACAGAAGTATTTAATTTTGTTTTTAAACCCATATTTCCAAACTTATTTAACACAAATTGAGAATTTCTTTTGTTTTAATTTTAGGATGGAACTTAGATGTGTCATAGCTGTCATACGTCATGGGGATCGAACACCAAAACAAAAAATGAAAATGGAAGTGAGGCATCAAAAGTATGTTTTTAGGGGAATAATTTAATACTCAGAAGATAATATATTATTTTTGATAGATGATTAGCTATTTCAATTACTGCATCATATAGAAAAACTGTTTACTACTATTTATTGGCCATTAATATTTAAACCTGTGGTTGCAAACAAAATCCATTTAAAATAATTGTATGTAATAGCATCTGAAAATTATTGTGGCAGTATCCATAAATGACCCTCAGTCTGACCTAGTTTTCATTTATTGCTGTAAATGTGTTCTATTTAATCTTGGTTTATTGTTCTCTTATATTGCTCTCTGACAGTCATTAACCTCCCAACCTCTAGAAGAAAATTAGTATGATGAAAGTTTGTTTTTTTCTATTTAGTATTTGACATGCAAAACCTGAGCCATTAAATATATACTGAAACATTTTTAAAGTATATATGTGTATGTTGTGACTTCAGAGAACATATTTCAGATATTTTGTTTCATAATCATAAGTTGTTTTTATCATGAGACACTTACATAATCCAGTGATTAGTTTGATATGGTTTAGGGAAATATAAAAGTCTATCAATCAACATAAAGAAACAACATGGTATAATGAAGAAGGGCAAGAAGACACGCAGTATTTGAAATCCAAAGAGCCCGAGTCACATATCTATGATTTGTTATCATTATAGTTCTGTATCTACTATTTACTATAATTGATTTAAGTATATTGTGAAAATATTAATTATTGCAAATGACTAATAGTGCTCTGTCTTTTTTATAAGATTTTTTGATCTTTTTGAAAAGTGTGATGGATATAAATCTGGGAAATTAAAACTCAAAAAGCCAAAACAATTACAGGCAAGTGCATTTGATTTCTTGTTGAGTTTTAAATTGCTATTGGGAAAGTTATATAAAAATGTAATTCTTTCTTAATTTATTTTACAGGAAGTGCTGGATATTACACGGCAACTTCTTATGGAGCTGGGGCAAAATAATGATTCTGACATTGAAGAAAACAAGTCAAAACTTGAACAACTTAAGACTGTATTAGAGATGTGAGTATCTTTGAACTACTTAATTTTGATGATGACTTGTAATGTTCTTTTGAAATTATGTGTGACTTTCCTTGTTAATTTCTTTCAGTTTGATATTTTTACTCTTTATCACTGTAGCTGAGGAGAAATTAGTGAAAGCCTATTGAGATTTTTATTCTCACCAGTGAGAAAATAGGTGTTGTATTGAAGGTTATTGTTTTAGTTTTAATTTTAATAAGAAGATGAAAAGAGGACATCAAATTTGGGTCTTCTATGAAATACTACTTAGTATGAAGTTCATTTTGCTAACGACAACAGATTCGGCGCTGTTTAAAAGTATAATAATTTTGAACTATGTTTTAGTCAAGTGAAGTAGGTACCACTGGTATTTCTATTATAAACTTTATAATTTTGACCACTTACAATCTTATTTTTTTATTTTATTTATTATTTCCTTTGGGGTTTTGTTGTTGTTGTTGTTTTGTTGTTGTTGTTTTTACAGAGAGGAAGGGAGAGAGATAGAGAGTTAGAAACATCAGTGAGAGAGAAACATCGATCAGCTGCCTCCTGCACACCCTCTACTGGGGATGTGCCCACAACCAAGGTACATGCCCTTGACCAGAATCGAACCTGGGACTCTTCAGTCCACAGGCCAGCGCTCTAGCCACTGAGCCAAACCAGCTAAGGCAAGAAACTTTTTTTGTATTATTATTATTTTTTAATCCTCACCAGAGGACATTTTCTTGATTTCACACCAGCCATGGCTATATTTTCATTTTTTTAAAAATATTTTCATTGATTTTTTTACACAGAGGAAGGGAGAGAGATAGAGAGTTGGAAACATCGATGAGAGAGAAACATCGATCAGCTGCCTCCTGCACATCTCCTACTGGGGATGTGCCCGCAACCCAGGTACATGCCCTTGACTGGAATCGAACCTGGAACCCCCCAGTCCGCAGGCTGACGCTCTATCCACTGAGCCAAACCGGTTTCAGCTATATTTTCATTTTTAAGGTGCTAGAATGACTACTTTTGCCACAGATATTTTACTAGGATATTTTGAAGAATTCAACAAGGTAATTAAATAGAGGAGGCAATAAAATGTAAGGTTAGTTTTTTTCTGTAGATGGATTTAGTTGTTTTCTAGGAGGTCATATTACTGAATGTTGTTCATTCTGCTTGCCATTTTTATTTTTCAGGTATGGCCACTTTTCTGGAATAAATCGTAAGGTGCAATTAACCTATCTCCCTCATGGTTGTCCTAAAACATCTAGTGAAGAGGAAGGTATGTCATTATTAATGCTTATTGTGTTTTAATTATATGTAGGGACTGGCTTACTTTTTAGTGCTGTTTTGTTAACTGCTTTCTATCTAAAATGTAGATTTTTATCCTTTAAGTAAAGGGTAGATTTTATTATATTGAAAACTGCATAGAACTTCCCTTTTACTCTGGGGTTGTTTCAGAAAACTTATTTATTTATAACTAAATGTTACTTAATGAGCCTCTTCCTGTTTTGGTAGAAGAGGTCAAACTATATAGGATGAAAGCTCAAAAAGTATGAAAAGACTATTTAAAAACATACACAATCAACGTGTTCAAAAATATTTTTCTCCAGAATAAGCATTTAAATATGATTAGTCTTTTCAGAGTAGTCAGCACAAAAGTTCATATACTCATTTACCTTTCAAAAGGAAAATAGGCAGGGGTTAGAAAAACCATTTTGTGGAGAAATGCAGATGCCCAATAATTACAGTAGGTCCTCGGGTTATATCGGAGATCCATTCCTACGGCTCGCGATGTAACGTGATATTCGCCATAAGTCAGAACCCACCTGCATAAGCATCTACGTCACTCACATGGAGCACATACACAGCAGTAATGAAGTGAAACAGTAAAACAAATTTAAAAGAAAGATAACAATTCCTGGTAAATAAATAGTATAAGACATAAAGCACATATGTACATATGTCGAAATGACAGAACTTTTTTTTTTTAATAAATAAATGGGAGATGTCAATGTAACCACGAAACATTGTACGTCAAGTCCGATGTAACCTGAGGACTGTCAGTAATATGATAATAATAATAATTACTCTTGCCTATCACATTGCAAAAGTGTCTTCTTATTTTATTCTTTTCTCAAACTGGTAATAAAGAATGCTGATGAGAATATAGTGTGGCAGGATTTCAGTCTACTGGTAGGAGTATAAATTGACCTAACTCTTTGAATAGTAATTTGTCAATATCTGTATATCAGGAACTTCAAAAAATGTTCATATGCTTTAGCCTTAATTCTATTTATATGAGTTTATCCCAAGGAAATAATTGAATATTCAGGGGAAGATTGATCTATTGGGACTTTCAAAATGGCATTATTTATACTAGCAAAAGTTGAAGCAATGATTATCTTTTTTTTTTTTTTTTTTATTTTTTATTGATTAAGAAATTACATATGTGTCCTTGTCCCCACGATACCCTCAACCCCCCCCACTCTTGCCCTCCCCCCCCCCCTGTTGTCCGTGCCCATTGGTTAGGCCTATATGCCTGCATGTAAGTCCTTTGGTTGCTCTTTCCACTTTACCCCCACCCTCACCTACCCTCCCTCCAAAGCTC
>NW_006284843.1:3907895-3944623 GCF_000327345.1 Myotis davidii
CTCTCCTGCAGCTTCTGCGGGTCTCAGTGTGCCTTTCCTTCCTTCTAGTTGTAGAGTTTACAGTCAGCCAGGCTTCCTGTGGTTCTGGATGAAGTCCGTATTGTTTCTCTGAGGTATTAATCAATTGTTGTGTGCGGCATTAATTTCCCGGTGTTTATCTCTGCCGCCATCTTAGTTTCTCCCCGAAGCAATGATTATCTTACGTGCAAACAGAACTTTGACTATGTTGATTTATATATTTATTAGAGGCCTGATGCATGAAATTCATGCAAGAGTAGGCCTCCCTTCCCCCGGCTGCCAGCATGGGCTTCTCTCTGGCAGGCACCCTTGACCAGGCTTCCCTCGCAGCCCTGGTTTCGTCTGGAAGGACATCCGGTCTAATTAGCATATTATGCTTTTATTATTACAAATTTTAAAATTTGATGTGTTCTCTTATACTGGTGATTAATAGCAATAAGCTTAATTTCTTTTACCTTAATCTTTATGATAAAAAATTCCATAAATAAATTAAAAGTCAGTTAATTAATGTTCTTCCATAAATAAATATTGGTGTGCATGGTAAAACACATACAACTATTAACTAGCCCCAAAGGAAAGGGTGATTTTCTATTCTAATGAATCATCAAGTTGTTTAAACACTTATATTGCTGGTTTTTAAAATACCTTTGTTTTTGTAGCATAACAGAACTTAATACAGGACAGATCAAAATTAAGTATAGAAATTACTCACTTATGGTACCTTCTCTAAATCTGAGAAAATACTTGGTCTGGGACATATAGAGATTCCACAATTCCCAATTTTATTTTATTTATTTTTAAATTACAGTTGACATACAGTATTATATTAGTTTCAGATGTACAAGATAGTAATTAAATATTTCACAAGTCTTTTTTTTTTTTACCCTTAAAATAGTTCTTTTTTTTTTATTATTATTTATTACAAAGGGTTGAGGCAGCTCTGCCTCTGTATCTATTATTGTTCAAAAGTTTATAATGGTCTCAATTATCCATGAATGAGTGAGATCATGTGGTATTTTTCCTTCATTGACTGGCTTATTTCACTTAGCATAATGCTCTCCAGTTCCATCCATGATGTTGCAAATGAGTCTTAATTTTAAAAGCTGCTCTTGGCTACCTATTTTTGTATATCTCACCTATACATTTAAAGTATATAATTAATTTAGGCTCTGTCATTTCACATCTTCCTAAAACTTATGCAAATCACTGATTCCTAATCATAGAAAAGGGATATATCTTCTTCACTTCAGCTCTTGATATAAAGACAAGATCTGGATCCCATCATCAAGAAGCTCTTAATCTAGCATGTGTAGCACAATTACATACATTGCTGTCATACGATTATGAGAGCAGTGAGGGAGAAGCAATACTTTCGTTCAGAAACTCGGAAAGAGCCTTATTCCAAAGAATGGGGAAGATTTTGAGATTTTAACAGGTGGAATAGTGGGTATTTCTGGCAGAAGTCTACAAAGAGAGGTACGTTTAAGGAACAAAATAATACCTAAGGGCCACAAAGAAAAATTAATCTTGAAACACATGTTTAAAAGAAACAAATTTGACATTTGCTTTATCCATTTACATGTATCCTAGACAGCCGAAGAGAAGAACCATCCTTACTTTTGGTTTTAAAATGGGGAGGAGAACTAACTCCTGCAGGCAGGGTCCAGGCTGAAGAACTTGGAAGAGCTTTCAGGTGTATGTATCCTGGAGGTCAAGGTAAATCTTGGAGTTTCTCTAATTTGGTTAAATGTATACATTGTGTTTTCATATCTTTATGTACTTTGAGATATTAAATGTTTATAGAAATATAGTGAAATAAAAATATAGCTTAAGTGATTTGAGGATTTATTTTCAGGAGATTATGCAGGATTTCCTGGTTGTGGATTACTTAGATTGCATAGTACCTACAGACATGACCTCAAAATATATGCCTCTGATGAAGGACGCGTGCAGATGACTGCAGCTGCTTTTGCCAAGGTATAAGCCACTGTTTTTAGAATTACTAGAATTTTTATTTCATATTGCATTTTAAAATATTTTTATGAAGACAGTGTTAAATTTCCAAATCTGAAACTTTCAACTAAAGCCCTGAAATGACAGTGACAAACTATATTAGTAATAAAGTTTGTTAATTGTAAATAGTTTATACCTTATAAAATTCAGCATGTAACAAAATAATTATGATACTTCCTATTATTTTATATAACAAGTTTAAAAACTGTCTTGGTTTTACTTAATATGCTTAGGGGCTACTGGCACTAGAAGGAGAGCTTACACCCATCCTTGTTCAGATGGTAAAAAGTGCGAACATGAATGGTCTTCTGGACAGTGATAGCGATTCTTTGAGCAGTTGTCAGCAACGTGTGAAAGCAAGACTTCATGAAATACTTCAGAAGGACAGAGATTTTACTACTGAAGATTATGAAAAGGTGGGTCTTAACAAACTCTTTTACATGTGAAATATTATACACACAGAAAAGTACAAAAACATACACTTAGCCTTTATTGTATTGTATCATATAATCATCACCATCCAGATAGAGAAATAGAACATTGCAACAACTCTAGCCTCTGTATACCCCTATCCTGATTGCAACCTCTCTTCTGGCGTTTTATGTTGCTCTTTTTCATAACCACATCATTGGATAAGTCTGCATCTCTAACTACTATAGTTTTAGTAATTTTGGCTGTTTTTTAAGCCTCAAATAATAGAATATGTTTTCTTTTATGTCTGGCTTCTTTTACTCAATATTGTTTGTGAAATTCACATGTATTTTTGAGAATTTTAATTAGTTAATAATCATCTATCTCTGTGTAGTATTTTATTTCAGATGTTGGTGAACTTTCTCTGTAAAAGACCAGATAGTAAATGTTTTAGGCTTTGGGGTTTATATTTGGTCTTTTGTTGCATAATCTTTTTTTTTTAACCACCTTTGAAAAATGGACAAACTATATGGTCTATGTCACTGGCCACATTTGCCCTGCAGGCCTTAGTTTTACCCCATCTTATATTTATGAGTATGCTACAGTTTATATATGCTTCTATTATTGCTATAGTTTTGGGTTATTTGATTAATAATGCTATGACTATCCTTGTGTGGGTCCTATTGCATATGAGCATATGTCTCTCTTAGATCTATTCTAGGAGTAGAATTGTAACCCACAGTATGCTTATATTTCAATATCAGTAGACGATGTCCAACTGTTTTCCGAAGTCATTGGTCCAATTACACTCCCATCAAAATTCCTTGAGAATAGTCATTGTTATACATAGTCTCTATTCATGCCATCTTCAGACTAATCAATTTTGACCATTCTGGCAGTAGATGTATAGAAGTATTTCATTGGATAATCCTCTCTCCTAAGGACTTCTCTTTAAGTCTCTTGTCTTTTTTTTCTACTACTTGTCTGTGTTTTTCTTTTTGAGTGGTAGAAGTTCTTTATATTTCAGATATGAGCTCCTTTTTATATATACTACCACTTATTCTGAGCCTTTATTATATCTTTTGATAAACAGAAATTCCTATTTTTTATGAATTCCAAGTTCAGTGTTTTCCTTTATGGTCAATGCATTTTAATGTATTGTTTATATCTTTTTCTAACCAGAAGGCATTAGATATTCTTACATATGATCTGTAAGCTTTACTGTTTTGCCCTTCATATTTATCTGCAGTCCAGCTAAAATTTTATGCTATAAGGTAAGGATGTAAATTTGTATTTTTTTCCCTAACTATATGTATTCCTTGTTGTCTCAGCATGACATACTGCAAAGACCATCCTTTCCCCATTACTTTATAATAATCACCTTTATCATATATGTTCATTTGCTCTTTTGTGGATCACAATTCCTACCTAGTTTCTTCTTCAAGCTTTTCTTGGCTTTTCCTGCATTTCCATATATATTTTTAAATAATCTGGTCAGAAATTCTGTTCGGATATTGATCTACATTGCATTAAACCTGTAGTTTGTGAAAACTTAACATATTTTTTAAAAATTGTACAATTTTAAATGGTATCTCAGAGTTTCATTTTCTAATTGTTGCTGCTATGTAAAAACATTTTAATATTGACTTTATATGCATCAACCTATTGAACTTGTTTATTAATTTAATGATTTATCTGTAGATTTTTTTTTGATTCTTTAAAAGCATATCCACAAAATTTTTTCTTCCTTCCTATCTTTATATGTTTTTATTCTTTTTCTTAACTTGATTTAGTAGCTAGCACCTTCAAATTCATGTTAAATAGAAGTGGCATTTCTTGCCCTAGCTGGTTTGGCTCATGGATAGAGCGTCGGCCTACGGACTGGGTGGTTCCAGGTTCGATTCCAGCCAAGGGCACATGCCCAGGTTGCAGGCTCGATTCCCAGTGAGGGGCATGCAGGAGGCAGCCAATCAATGATTCTCTCTCATCATTGATGTTTCTATCTGTCTCTCCCTCTCTGAAATCAATAAATTAAAAAAAAATTTTTTATTAAAGTGGCATTTTTTGTTCGTGCTCTGAAAAGGAAAGCTTTTAACGCTTGTTCATTAAGTGTGATGTTTTCTGTAATTTTTTATAGCTTCTCATTTCAATATGAGGAAATCCTGTTCCTATTTTGCTAAGATTTTTATCATGAAAATTTATTGATTTTTATCATTATCTTTTCATCTATTGCATCGTATGATATTTTAGAATGTGACACTACTTTTGTTCCTAGAATCAACTTTTTAATGTATTTTTTTTAAATATATATCACTGGGTTTACTAATATTTTTGGTGAGGAGTTTTATATTACGTTGTTTACGTCTTTGGCTGCTTTTAATATTAGGATTGTACTAGACTCATAAAAATAGTTAGGGGATCCTATTTAGGTGGAATAGTTTGTGTACTTATGTTTCATTTAATGTTTGGTAAAATTTACTGGTAAACCCTATGGTAAATTTTATTGGCATTTTCTTTGTGATAAAGTTTATAATTATGAATTCCAGAGTAATTTAATAGTTTCTAGTTATATTATGTCATATCAGTATGAAGTTATATTCTTCTAAACATTTATAATATAATAATATACTATATAAGTTTTTTGTAATGTCTGAAATATCTGTAGGGACATCCTTTTTGTTTATCACATCATACCATTTTTCTTCTTTTTAAAAAAATATATTTTTTTATTAATTTCAGAGAGGAAGGGAGAGGGAGAGAGATCGAAACATCAATGATGAGAGAGAA
The DNA here is from genome assembly GCF_000327345.1 of Myotis davidii. Classification (NCBI taxonomy): domain Eukaryota; kingdom Metazoa; phylum Chordata; class Mammalia; order Chiroptera; family Vespertilionidae; genus Myotis; species Myotis davidii. The sequence continues at coordinate 3,913,125 of NW_006284843.1, forward strand.
TCATTGATTGGCTACCTCCTATACACCCCTGACCAGGGACTGAGCCTACAGCCTGGGCATGTACCCTAACTGGAAATTGAACCATGCCTTTCTGGCTCACAGGTCGATGCTCAACCACTGAGCAACACCGGCCAAGCATATTATTTTTCTTCTTGATGAGTTTTGCCATGGTTAATCCATATTTATTAATTCTTTTAAAGACCTAACTTACAGATTTGTCAAATTTGTTGGTCCTCTAAATTATGCACCTGATTTTCATTTGATTAATTTTATTGTTTAATGTCTTATTCTTTCTATTTCTACAGTTTTATTTTGCAATTTTTCTAATTCTCAAAAACTAATGTCACTAGATGGATGCTTATTAAGTCTTGAATCTTTTCTAAAATACATGCTCTGGCCATAATTTTTCTTTATGCATTGTTTTAACAGTATTCATAAAATATAAAGGTTTATGCAATTTGGGACATTTTTTCATTTTCTTTGTGATTTCTTCTTTGGTCATAGGTTATTTAAACGTATATTTTTAAAATTTCCAAATCTATTGCATTTTAAAGTTGGACTTTCATTATTTCTAACTTTATATCATTTTGGTTCAAATACAAATTCCTCCTGGTTTCTTTATCTATTTTTTCTTGCTTTACTGTTGTGTTAAAATTTCCAAATATAATTGTGTATTTTTCATGTCTCTGTAGTCCTCTCAATTCTTGCTTTATCTCTTTTGATTCCATGTTTTTAGATGCATATAAATTTAGAGTTGATATATTTCAATCAGTACTTTTTGCCTCCAAGTTTACTTTGTTTGAGACTAATATAGCTACAACCGTCATTTTCTTTTATTTGGTGTTTGCATAGTATATCAGATTACTTTTAATCTTTCTGAAACTGTATTTCTTAGATATAGCTCTTAAAATCTGCATATAGTTGTTTTTTAAATAATTCTTACGAAAATTTTGGTTTATTCTCTCCTTTCTTGCTTCATTGGAATAGATACTTTATATTTCTGTTAGTTTGACATTTTTGTTTGATTTTACTGTTTGTTTTGACATTATCCCAGAGATAGCAGTAGGCTTCTGTGACTTGTAAAAGTTGAATGTTTACATCATGCTTTTACTCTCTTCCTGGACAATGCAAGGACTCTAAAGAGTGCTTTTCAAACTTTAACTTGCATAAGAATTGTCTGGGGCCTTATTAAAAAATGCAAATTCTAATCCATCATATCTGCAGTGGGGAATAGAATTTTGCATTTTTAATAAGCTCCCAATTCATGCCAATATTATTGGTCCTTGAACTATATAGCAGTAAGGCCCCAAATCATTGTAACATTTGCTCAACTAGCAACTTACATGATACAGTAAGTAATGTTGTTTATTTTTATTCTGTATATTTTAAACCCCACACTGTGTCATTTTTGTTACCCTTTTATACAAGCAATATTTATTTAGGTTTACCTATGAATTTACCCTTAAATTACCTTTTTTCTTCTTTCTGAATTTTAGAGTTTCCATTTAAAATCATTTTCATTCTGTTTGGAGAGCAATATAGTAAATCTGTTAGTATCACCCTGCTGGTGGTGAATTCTTTTTTCCTTGCCTAAAGGTATTTTTATTTCAACTTTCCTCTTAGGGTATTTTTTCTTGGATATAGAATTCTAGGATGGTACTTTCTTTCATTGCTTTGAAGATGTCATTTTACTATCTTCTAGCTTTCAGTGTTTATCTTGAGAAGTTAATTGTTGATCTTATTACATCTTTGAAGATAACTTTTAAAAATAACTTCTGCCCTGACTGGTTTGGCTCAGTGGATAGAGCGTCAGCCTGTGGACTGAAGGGTCCCAGGTTCGATTCCAGTCAAGGGCATGTACCTTGGTTGCGGGCACATCCCCAGTAGGGGGTGTGCAGGAGGCAGCTGATCGATGTTTCTCTCTCATCGATGTTTCTAACTCTTTATCCCTCTCCCTTCCTCTCTGTAAAAAATCAATAAAATACATTTAAAAATAACTTCTTTTGGCATAATTTCATCTTTGGTTTTCAGCAGTTTTTCTATTTTATGTCTAGATGTAAATTGTTTTTTAATTTTTCCTGCTAATAGTTTCTAATAGGATTCTTGGGTCTTTTGTTTCAGTTTTGGAAAATATTTTTTTGGTTTTTTTTCCCTGTTGCTTTCTTCTGGGTCTCCAAATATATGCTTGCTAGAACTTTGTCTTATCCTTTCTTTTGATTTTTTTTTTTCATCCTTTTTTCTCTGTGATTTATTCTGGATAATATTTTCTAAACAGTCTCTAATTTACTAAATTTATCTCTGGCTGTATCTAATGTGCTTGTTTATAAAGTCAGCCAGTATATTTTTCAATTTCAGAATTTCTATTTGCTTCTTTTTTATATATAATATTGTCATTTTTCAATACTGTGCAATTCTTTGATAACTTTCAATGTTTTCTTTTATCTTCTTGATCATAGAAAGTCTCTCATTTTTTTTAGTTTTTGATAATTTTATTACTTTGAGTCTCTGGTTCTGTTTCTGTTGTTTATTCTCCTGGTTGGTATTCATGATGTCGTGTTTTCTTGTGTGCCTGATTATCTTTAATTATGGGTGAATACTTTGTGGAAATAAATAGAATATTAACATCTTCCAATAAGGTTTTTTATTTGTTCCTGCTCTATGCCTTTGGACATAGCAGTCTAAGATTGCCTTAATCCAGTTTCAAAACAGATCTTTTTGGATCAGTAGTTGACTTGAACCTGATCTGCAGTTGTTGGTGGATTGGTTTGCTTCTGATTCACTCTCACTTTTTTGAGGCATAGTTTACCAGCATTTCACCTTTGCAAATCCTGGACTTCACTTTTGCTCCCTTAGCCTAATAGGACTATTAAAGATTTACTCCACTTCTCTGCTGTCTATTCAGGATCAACAAATGTCTCCAATTCAGAAACAGCCTTAAATGCCAGATTCGCTCTCTGTATGAGTTTTGGCTCTATAATTCTTTATTATATTAACTAGAGGCCCTGTGCACAAAATTTGTGTACCGAGTGGGGAGGGTTCCTCAGCCCAGCTGTGCCCTCTCACAGTCCAGGACCCCTTAGGGGATGTCTGGGACCCCTTGCGCCGTACTGCCCACCTGCTCGCTGCTCCTTAGCGCTGCCACAGAGGCGGGAGAGGCTCCTGCCCCCGCCGCTGTGCACGCCAGCTGTGAGCCCAGCTTCTAGCTGAGTGGCGCTCCCCCTGTGAGAGCGCACTGACCACCAGGGGGCAGTTCCTGCGTTGGGCGTCTGCCCCCTGGTGATCAGTGCACATCATAGTGACCAGTTGTTCTGGTCGTTTGGCCATAATGGTCACTAGGCTTCTATTAAATAGATTCTCAGATACCTCAAAGCAGAAGTATAGAAGTTCTTTGCCCATGATTTTTACGTATTTACAATGGTTAAATTAAGCTGAACTACTAGTTCATCATAATAAGAAGTGGAACTCTACACTTTTTATTATTTGTAGAAACTTACTTGATGGAATTAAATAATTTGCCAAGCTAAGTGTAAAATCTAGAATTTGAAACCATGTTGTCATTAATGACTTTTGTTGACTTGTAAAAAATCTTATCACAACGGGATTAGCATGGTGTTTCAGAACACCAGCTCTATAGTCAGACTACCTGCTTTTTTATCCCACTCGTCACATACTAGTGGTTGATCTTGGGCTTAACCTCTAAATACCTCAACTGGAAAAAAAAATGATTATAATAATAGAGCCTTAGGGTTATTACATGTAAATAAATATATGTCAAATTGTTAGAACAGTATTTGCTCATATTGAGTCAACAAATTGTTGATGTAAGAATAAAATGGCACTGTGAGTTACAGTATTTCTGACATATTTACTCTGATGATGATCTCATGATATCGAAGGTTTAATTTTTTTAACATGAAATTTGAGTTGTTTGCTTCATCCTTAATCTTATTACTATATGGTGTGGCCATCTTAATTTGTGGTATGGAATTACTCTTCAGTTTTGTATATTGTTATTTTGGATAGTTGTGCACAAACAGATATAAAATATATACTTTATCCATTTGTAGCTTACTCCATCTGGAAGCATTTCTCTTATTAAATCAATGCATTTAATTAAAAATCCTGTGAAGACCTGTGACAAAGTTTATTCTTTGATACAAAGTTTGACTTCTCAAATCAGACATCGCATGGAGGATCCCAAATCATCAGGTAAATATCATATTTTTCTCAGAGCATAGCACAAATAAACATTGCTATTTGTTTACTATAAACATTTTAAAATAAGGTGTAATAATCTTAAAAAATAAAGCTCATACTACATGTAGTTGTGAGTTCATGTATATCCAACAAAAGAATAAATAGCTAAGTTATAGTTGCTTTTTTTCCTTTGACAGCATGAAAGAAAACGTTCTTATTTGGTTCATTCTGTAGTGTTCCCAGTTAGCTAAACAGCAAATAGGCAGCATAATAAACAAGAGCAAACAATAAAAAGGTGACTTGTCTCTGGCTCTGAGACCAGCTTGATTAATAACTTGGACAACCTTGTAAGCTTGGATTACTTACTAGTTAAAGTAGATCTTTGAATTGTTTAATTTTTACAGTTTCTTTCCAGTAATGACTGTCTACACTGTTAGTTAAGTGAATCTAATAAAATAATAAATAATAATATAATTAAAATAAGTTAAAATTTATTACAGTTGTCCCCCTAGCTTCAAAGAGTTTTGTATATAATTCTATTTCTTACTATTGATGTGTGTAACATATGGAAAGGTCTTTATAAACCCAAGTTTTAACCTACATATACCTTTATTCAAGTCTACAAAATACATGGTTGTTAATAGCTTATGCCTATGGTATATATTCTTAATTTGATTTTTAATTTTAATATATTAAAAATTTCATGTTGTTTTAGATATTCAGCTTTACCATAGTGAGACATTAGAGCTTATGCTACGTAGATGGTCCAAGTTGGAGAAAGACTTTAAAACAAAGAATGGAAGATATGACATTAGTAAAATCCCTGACATATATGACTGTATAAAATACGATGTCCAGCATAACGGTTCCTTGAAATTAGAAGACACAATGGAATTATATGGTCTTTCAAAGGCATTAGCAGATATTGTTATCCCTCAAGTAAGTAATTCCTAGGAATCAATTTTCTTAGTGTTGTATAAAGTTTACAAATGTCTTATAACAGTGGATAAAAGACAGCTGATTTTCATGTTCATTTAAAACCCGCAACTTCAAAAAGGAGACTAAGTAATTATGAATTTATATTTTGAACTTTTTATTTATTATATGAAATTATTATTTGATTTTCTAATTGTTTGTAATGACTTTTTAAAAAAAATCTTTATTGTTGAGAGTATTACAGTTGTCCCCCTTTTTGCCCCCATTGTCCCCTTCCACCTGGTTCCTGTCCCACCCCAGGCCCTCACTACCCTATTGTTTGTGTCCATATGTATACGCATATATGCATAAAAGATCTTTGGTTAATCTTCCCCACCCCTCCCCTCTGAGATTCATCAGTATGTTCCATGTTTCAATGCCTCTGGTTCTATTTTATTCATCAGTTTATTTTGTTCATTGGATTCCTTGTTCGTTTATGTTGATTTTTAGATTCAACTGTTGGTAGATATTTATTGCCATTTTGTTCATATTTTTTATCCATTGTCTTCCTCATCTTCTTCTTCTTTCTCTTCCTCTTCTTAAATATTATCCTTCAAACATTTCATGTAATACTGATTTGGTGGTGCTGAACTCCTTTAGCTTTTTCTTGTCTGTGAATCTCTTTATCTGACCTTCAATTCTAAATGACAGCTTTGTAGTGACTTTTTAAAATTTAAGCATTGATACTCCTAAAGAACAATAATACACTAACAAATAAGACAACTAAAACAATGGAATAAATTACTTAAATATTTATTGGGCAGCTATTGTACATTTACCAGTCCTATGCTGTGGAGATGTGTGGGGAGTGGGAGAAAAGGGTAGCTGTGGCCCTATTTAAATTTTAAAATTCTTTATGGGAAAGTATTTTGAATATAATATTTAGAGGTCAAGATGTAAGTAGTTACTGGGAGAGGGAGTTCATGGGTCTTTTTATTATAGGAAAATAAAGTAAAACCAGAATTTAAATAACTAAAATGCAATTAAGCAGAGAATCAGATTGATAATAAAGAAGTGATAAGACAAGTTGAGGTAAAAGATATCTTAGAAGAAAATAGTTCTAGATGCCCTTTTGGCATCTCCATTACTAAAAGATTATTTCTATATTATACCAGGGAGATTGGACTAGATCAGACATTCCAATGTGAACCACAGTTAAAAGGCAGAAAGAATGAAATACATGAAAAGTACAAAGATTATGAATAAATGTAGCCTCAATTAAAGCTATTCTGTAAAAATTGTTAAAATATTACTCTCCTTCTGCTAATATTCGCAGAAAGTCCAGGAAAAACCTAAAAACTTTGAAAAACTAGGAATTCAGACAGTATGCAACTCACCTGTGGTTATTTGTGTAAATGTTAAAGATTAGCTTATTCTTCCAGCATGAAAGAGCAACTATTTATTTGTTTGGTCAGATATATCATATAAACAACTTTAGGTGTAATAGATGAATCAGTTATTTGCAAACATGGAATCTTTTTAAAAGAATATAAAATATTTCAGACTTCAAGAATATGTCTTTGACCCTCACTTTTAAAATTACTCACTTAGGAACAAGGACTTTTGTTGACTAACAACTTTTGTTTACTGAATTAAAGAATTTACTCTGCAATTTATTATTAACAGAATAAAATGTTCTTTTTTTATAATCGGTATTTTAATATTACCATCAAAGTGAATATACTAAATTCTGCTGAACTCAGTATTAGTTATAAGGTATATAGAAAATCATTGAGTTAACAGTAAGTTACTGAATCAGCATCCATCTTTGTTATGAAATTCAAGATAGAGAATTCATTCAAGTTTTCTTATACACGTAAAAGAGTCTGAGAAGAATGGTTACTGTTAATTCTGGTAAACGTTAGTTTGTATTGAAAGCATAAATAAGACCCTGACTTTTTTCATTGTTTTGGATTGCATTGACATTAGTTCAGGCTCAGAACATCTTAGTTATTCTTACAATGGAGATGATTTAAAAGTATATTTTTTAACAGATAAACTATAAATATAAGACCCTCTTAAGTCTTTATGTTGCCATTATGCATTTTTCAAGGTAGATTTTCAGTATATCTAAATGTATCACAATGGCTAAATAAATATACAAATGATTTGTTAACATAATCATGTTGTGTTAACATAATTCTAAACATTCAGGAATTGGGAGTAAAAAGTTGCTTTCCAAGAATTGGGATCAAAAGAAAACTCAAGTATTAATGGGGTTTTAGATAGTGTCTTCTATTTTTTGTGTATGTATTTCTGGTATATTGCTTAAATAGATGAAGAAATTTCCGACCATCTCCTTGTAACTTATATTTATAATGGATATTTTAAAGTACTGTAATTAGAAGAAACACTAACGATCAGAATGATTAGAAAAGATTTGAAACATCATTTGTATCTTTTAAAGTTAATTTGTAATGCTTACCTATTCTCAGTCTCTATTACAGTAGTTGTCTTTTAATGATGCAGTTATGTTACATTTTATAGTAGTCTGAGGACTTATTTGAAGACATTTCCAAAATTATTTTTCTTGGATAAATTAACTTTGAAATCTTGTGACTCTTTCAGATAATAGTTTGCCTAAGGTTTCAGGGATCAAAGTCTTATTTTGAGTAAATTCATGATTACATTTTGGTAAATTAATAAGTTTAAAAGCAGAAGTATTTTTACATGCTTTCTTGGATTTCTCAGATTATAAATTGAGGAGAGAACAACTTGTTATTGACCTTCCTAACTTTTTGATTTGATATTCCTTATTGTGGCAGAAACCTGGGATTTCTACTTGTTAAATAGAGGATTGAATTCAGTTCAGTAATATTATTTTGCTTTGTTACTTTAGCCTTCATGAATGCAAAACCATGGACAAAATGCAGGCATTTTCAAACCCCAACTAAATAACCTAAAATTATAAATACATTTATAGTAATTGTAATGAAACTGTAGTTTGAAGTGGAAAAAAAATGAAAATTTTACATACAGAGTTCCTCCTTATTTGTGGTTCACCTTCTTTGATTTTAGTCAACCATGGTCAACTACAGTCCAAAAATATTAAATGGAAATTTTTAGAAATGAACAATTCATAGGTTTTAAATTATCTACCATTCTGAGTAGCATGATCAAGTCCCTCTCCGGAGACTCCTGCCCAAGATGTGAATTATTCCTTTGTCTAGCATTTCCACACTGTATATGCTGTCCACACATTAGTCACTTAGTAGTCACCTCAGTTATCAGAGCTACTGTCACTGTATCGCAGTGCTTGTGTTCAAACAGCCCTTACTTTACATATAGTGGCCCCAAAGCACAAGAGTAGTGATGCTTACTATTCAGATATGCCAAGGAAAAGCATAAGGTGTTTCCTTTAAGTGGAAATATGAGTATAGTGCAATAAAATATTTTGAGACAGAGAGACCACATTCAGATAACATTTATAATAGTATGTTGTTATAATTCTTCTATTTTATTATTAGTTATTATTACTTTCTTACTATGCCTAATTTATAAATTAGACTTTATGTATGTGTAGGAAAAAATAGTATACAAAGAATTTGAAACCAATTGTTTTCAGGCATCCACTGGGGGTCTTAGAGTGTATCCCCAGCAAATAAAGGGGACTCCTGTATATAGTTCTCATACAAATAAAAATATTTCAAGTTTAGAAACCTGATGACTGAGTCAATAATGTAAAACTTTGACTTGTTTAGAATATACTAATTTAAATTGAGAGAGTGACACTGTGTGCAAGAAAAATGTATAAACATATATTCTGGTGTACAAAGTGTTCTGCTTCTATAAAAATGTGTTTCCATTCTTACATTGAATTAATTTATATATCTATACAGTGTATATCTAAGCTTAAAGTTGACAAACATGGTTTATTGCTTTTAGTTATCTTAACAATTAAGCATATTTCAATTATGGAAGGTATTTTGCTATAATAGAAACAACTTTTCACTTTTTTACCAGTTTAATCCTCAGGGATCCTGTTTTAAAAATGATACTTTAGCCCAGCCATTATAGCTCAGTGGTTGAGCATCGACCTATGAACCAGGAATTCACTGTTCGATTCCTGGTCAGGGCAGATGCATGGGTTACAGGCTCAGTCTCCAGTGGGGGGTGAGCAGGAGACAGCCTGTTGATGATTCTCTCTCATCTTTGATATTTCTAGCTCTCCCTCCCTCTCTGAAATCAATAAAAATATACTTTAAAAAATAAAAATGATACTTTAAAATACTCATGATGGTATGGTGATAAGAACATCTAAAGACTAAGTTTGGTATTAAGAGTCTCTTCATTGAGATGGCACATATTTATTCAAGTTCAAAGACAATTTCTTTAATTATTTGTAGATTTTGACATACAGAAGCTTCATTATAATTACATTTGCCATGTGATGTCCAATGATACTTTCATTAAATATTAACACATAATAATTTGTTAATTTAATCTGTTCTATTTATGGCAGAAGCATTGTAATAACATAAGAGGATTTAACTATCTAACAATTAATTAGTTGGTCCTGGTTGGTGGTGGCAGATGAACAAAATGTCACTAATGTCACTGGTGAAGGGAAAAATTTATCCTATATAATAAAAGCCTAATATGTTACGTGTCCAGTCATCCAGTCAGCTGTTCAACCAGTTAAAGCATAATATGCTAATGATATGCTAGGGCCACTCAACCACTTGCTATGACATGCACTGACCACCAGGGGCCAGATGCTCCAACCAGTAGGTTAGTTTGCTGCTGGGGTCTGGCTGTTTGGGACTGAGTGAGATGGGCTGGAAACACCCTGGAGCCCTCCCACACCAGCTGGCCAACCTCCCACACCCCTCCCTGGCCCCAGTTGTGCAGCAGTGGGGCCCCTCAGTTTGGCCTGCACCCTCTTGCAATCCGGAACCCCTCAGGGGATGTCGGAGAGCTGGTTTGGGCCCAATCCCACAGGCCAAGCTGAGGAACCCCACTGGTACATGAATTCATGCACTGGGCCTCTAGTTTATTATAAAAGTAATATATCTTTCTTAGAAAATTAGAAAATGTAGATAAGGCAAAGTAATCACTATGACATTATCAACTAGATTTAAAGGCCCTTTCCTATAAATTCATGCAGATATAATTTTTCTCTTAGATTTACATATAAAACAAATGTTCTTTATAAAAATAGAACCAGGAAAAACATACTGTTTTACAGACTGATTTTTCCCCCTTCACTTAACATTAAGAACTTTTCATATCAGTACAGCATTATATACATAACTATTACTGATGGTGGAACGCTGTGATGTAACTAACTTATTTAACCACTTCTTGTATTTAAAAATATGGGGTTTTTTTCTTTCACTCTTTTTACACATATGTTTTTATCTCAAGACTATTTGTGTAGCTTTAGAAACCTTTTACCAGTTTTCTTCCAGATGCGCAGTGTATCAGAGGATCTGTTCCCTCATGCCTTGATAACAACAAGAATTACCCCTGGTAATTTTTAATTCCAGCGTTTTCCTTTCATTGACTTATGCATACACAATTGCATTTATATCCCTTTTACATACCTAATTCACAATCATCTATGTTGGCAAGATAATGAACCAACCAAGCTTTAGTTTAAGGGAAATGACCCCAAGAATTTCCATTATCATAGGTCTTCCTTTTGTAATCAATCAGCCTTTTCTTTATTAGTCTTGAGATCTATTGTTCATACTTATCTTTGGCCATCTTGGAAGTACCTGATAGTAGGAAGTATCCTTTAAATTCAAATATCCCAGTTTGTACTTAGAAAGAGTTGTACCTATTTCTTTCTCCTCTCTCCTTTCCCTTCTTTCCTTCTCTTGTCCACCTCACTTTCTGCCCTCTTCCTTTCCTCCCCCTCCTCTTATCCCATCTACACACACATCACAGATTTTTCTCTTCTCATATCTGGTCATTTTTTTATCTACTCCTTTGAACTGTAATTTTTATTAGAATTATTATTATAATTTATTTTTCTTTATACCTCATATTACAATCTCTCATAAATTTCTTTAATGTATAATAATTATAGACATCATGAAATTTGATAATTGTATGGCATTTTTTTGCCCGCCACAAATTAAAACTTTAAAAGTATTGGCCAAAGGCTTTATATAATTTGTTAGCCTTTTTAATCTTTGACATTTGAATAGATAAAAATCTCAGTTTCAATTTGTATTTCTTTTCATATGTTTATTGACTTTTTTGTGTGTGCTTCAGGGTTTGTATTCTTAATTCATCTTTGTTTTAGGATTGTTTCTACATTTAAAACCTAACCTGCCAATTGAGTTGGACCACAACCCATAAAGATTACATTCATACATTCATCATCCCTTCTTCAGAAATAACTAGGTGGTTTTATTTTCAGTACCACCCAAAATTCTTTCAATTATACTTAACTAGAGGTCTGGTGCATGAAATTCATGCATTGAGTGGGTGGGGGTGTCTCTCAGCCTAGCTTGCACCCTCTCCAATCCAGGACTGCTGGCTCCCAACAGCTTGCCTGCCTGCCTGCCGGATTATCCCTAACCTCTTCTGCCTGCCAGCCTGATCACCCCCTAACCACTTCCCTGCCAGCCTGATTGCTCCCATCTGCCCTCCCCTGCCGGCTCAGTCGCCCCAACTGCCCTCCCCTGCAGGCCCGGTCACCTGCAACTGCCCTCTTCTGACAGCCCGGTCACCCCCAACTGCCCTATCCTGCAGGCCCAGTCACCCCTAACTGCCCTCCCCTGCTGGCCATCTTGTGGTGGCCATCTTGTGACCACATGGGGGTGGCCATCCTATGTGAGGTCTGATGGTCAATTAGCATATTGCCTCTTTATTATATAGGATACTTTTGGGAATAGTATACTTAAACAGCTGCAGAAATGTAAACTAGGAGTTGTGTATAGTGTTCAAAAGGCTTATTATAGTTCTTTAATTTAGCAGTGCATTTGTTACAGCTATCTGGCATTATACCTTTTTTTTTTCTAATATGTGTTTTCTGCTCAGGAATATGGTATAACCAAAGCTGAAAAGCTGGAGATTGCCAAAGGCTACTGTACTCCTCTAGTTAGAAAAATTCGCTCAGACCTTCAGAGGACACAAGATGATGACACTGTAAATAAACTCCATCCTGTGTAAGAGACTGTACTGGTATTTAAATCTATAGGTGTCTATTTTGGTATACTTCAAATCTAAATTACTATTTAATGTTCCTATGAATTAGGAATGTGTCACTTGGCACATTGTGGAAATAAGGATTGCCTAGGTATTCCTAATAGTTAACTTCCAACCAGGATTCTTTTTCCCTCCAAATTGGGTAAGAGCTGAAGTGAAGAGGGAAAGGGAATGTGTCATTATTCACATTATTCAGCATGTACCCCATTCAGCAGCATAAATATTGTGAACTTCTTTAGTACTATGACCTCTGTTATTTTTAGTAGAGGAGCTACAATGAGCTATTGGCAGTGAATTTGACTAATGTCAATTCTTCTTTGACTAATCTCAGAGGTCCCAGTTAGTTCCAATTATTTTCATGTTAAAGGAATATCTAGTAAGATATTCCTCAATTGTGGTTGGAAGAGGCTAGATTTACTTCCGGTGGTCTTTAATCTTCTAATAAGATTAAATTCCATTTTATAGAATAATTTCAATGCTTAATAAGTTTTGACTATATGGTTGTTTAACACTGCTTTTAACTTTAGGTATTCCAGGGGTGTTCTGTCTCCTGAACGTCATGTCCGTACCAGATTGTATTTCACCAGTGAAAGTCATGTACATTCTTTACTATCTATTCTTCGCTATGGTGCCTTATGCAATGTAAGTAGAATAAGTTATTCCAATGTACTTAACAGATGTTTCCTTGAATATGTCATCAACTCACTAATACCTGTTTTTACTGTTTAATTTTCAATTAAATATTGTTGAAAGTATTACATATGTTCCTTTTCCCTCCCCTCCATTGATCCCTTCAAATAATGAAGATTAGGTATCTAGATTCTTAATCATTATTGGGACTTGATAGATTAAGTTATTTTCAAAGTTCCCCTAAGGCTATTTCAGAGTTGTGCTTGTCATATTGTCCAATTCATATGTCCTTTCCTCTTGTTTTGGTTTCTTCTTTGTCCCAACAAAGAATAGCAAAGTGGCATCCCTTGCAACATTGCAGATTCGTGGAGCTTTAACAAATGAAATAGTGTGTGAAAAAATGTGGTCCTTAATTAGCAAGGCAAGAGCTTATATATTCACTAGTAACAATGGAATTATTTTTGGAGAGGAGGGATATATCTCCTTTGTAGTCCCCTTTTAACCCTTTTGCAGTTATTTAGAAGATGGAAAGAATGTGCAGGATATAGGAACCAATAGAAGGCCTGTAGTTTGGAACATAATGTGAGTGATGGATAGATGGCAACAGATAAGTTTGGAGAGCCAGTGCCTTCGATCATATGGGGATTGGGAAGCCATTGAAATGTTTTAAGCAGGGGAAATATATTTGATTACTTTGTGGATAATACATAGGTTGGAGTAGATATAAGGAAATCAGTTAGGAATTTATTGCAATGATCTAAAGAAGGATGGTATAGTTTGGACCAAGGTGGTGGCAGTTAGAACTAGAACTTGTTAAGTATACATTGTATTTGGCTGCATTTCTCAAAACAAAAGCTGAACAATTCCATCTTTTAAAAATCTGCTTCCAAATTAAAGAAAAAATGTTACATGTATTTACTAAAGTAAAAATTAAACTCTATACCAAAATGATGTCCTATTTTCTAATTTTTTAAAAAAATATTAATTTGATCTATAATTATTATCCCAACTCATATTGCCCTTATAAGGCCCTGTAACAAACAAATACTTATACCCTTGATCAATATCTTCCCAGTTGAAAGTTTTGATGTTTCAATGTGGCCTGAGTAAAATCTATCCCTCTCTAATAGCTTTTTTTAAAAAGGTTTGTTCAGGAAATAAGATTAAGCAAGGTTTCAGGGAATACAAATAATGGGCCTTAATTAAAGATAAATATCACATGATCTCATTCATTTGTGGAATATAATGAACAACATAAACTGATGAACAAAAATAGAACCAGAGTCATAGAAGCATCAAGCAGACAGTCCAACCTATGACCAAAGGCAGGGGTTGAGGGGGTAAGAGATCAACCATTGATGGTTATAGAGACACATTCGTCAAGGCTCATAGGACTGTCTACTAAAAAGAATACATTTTCTACATTACTAGTTAATACATAAAAGTATTACATATGTCTCCTTTTCATGAAGTTTCTATAAGAATTTTCTATATCGCAGTTATTGATATTTTGTGTTACCCAAGGTAAATAATTTTCTGTCCAGGGGTTGAGGGTTTGAGATCAAGCCTGAGTCCCAGGTGCCAGAGGGAAGTTGGTGCCGGCAGCTGGGGGATGGAAGGCCTACTCTTGCATGAATTTCATGCATCAGGCCTCTGATATATATATATGTATATATATATATGAATTCTTGAATATTGTGTTCAGGAGTATGGTACTAAATTTTATTACATTTTATCTGTTCATTAAAACCTAGCAAAATATAACTGCAACACTAAATTAGGTATTACATGATGTTTTTACTAATAGTGTAGTATTTCATTTAAATTCATTCATAGTGATTTACATCTAGTGAAACTTAGCTATGCTATGCTAATTTGTTTTCTCTTATCAAGTTTGAAAAAATATATATACATCTTTGTACATATCTCCACCCCAAACACTTAACACACACAGATGCAGCTTTTGCTCCAGAGTAGTGTTTAGGTGGAGGGTAGCTGGTCTAATGGCTTGGCATTATAGCATTGGAAGGTGTGAATGGCCATACTGGGAATTGAACCTGCAACCCATTCATGTACCCTGACCGGGATTTAACCAGCAACCTCCTGGTGTATGGGATAATGCTCAACCAATAGCCACAAAGGCTGGGCTCTACTGATTTTGAACTGCCAAACGTGTGTCGTACCAGCCTGTTCTATGTTTCTGTCCCTTCTATCAGTCTCTACATGGCTGCTTCTTCAGTGATGGGTTTCTGTCCAGCTAGATTTCAGGTGGTTCTCAACGATGGCTGTTCAGTAGTTTAGTTGTAATGTTGATGTGGTTGGAGGATACCAGTACCTCTTTTACCTACTCTGCCATCTTGACAGGAAGCCTTATGTTAAGTTACTATAAGAGTTTCTAATACTTCTGATGAGGTGTTTTTTAATTTTTTTAAGTATGTTTTTATTAATTTCAGAGAGGAAGGGATAAGGAGAAAGAGATAGAAACTTCAATAATAAGAGAGAATCATTGATCAGCTGCTCCTGCACACTCCCACTGGGGATCAAGCCTGCAACCCGGGCATGTGCCCTGACTGGGAATCAAATCGTAACCTCCTGGTTCATAGGTCGATGCTCAACCACTGAGCCACGCCAGCCGCGCTGATAAAATATTTTTAAAATAATTTACTTAAGCTTAAGTAATTTATTGAGACTTAAATATAGAGGAGTTATTTGGAAGATTTTTACATATAAATATTCACCCTTCTTTGTGTTACCGCTCAGGATTAAGCAAACTACCATAATGAAAGTAAAGTTACTTCAAGTAATACAAAATGAGAAAATGTTTTCCATATATTATTTTTTTTTTTCAGGAATCAAAAGATGAACAGTGGAAACGAGCTATGGATTATTTAAATGTTGTCAATGAGCTCAACTACATGACTCAGATCGTCATCATGCTTTATGAGGATCCTAACAAGGTATCCAAGTTATCGATATGTATGTGTTACCCGAGGTAAATAAATAGCTTTAAGTTTCTTATTTTCCAAATGTTCTGTGATATTTTTTAGGATCTTTCTTCAGAGGAACGCTTTCATGTTGAATTACACTTTAGTCCAGGAGCCAAAGGATGTGAGGAAGACAAAAATTTACCATCCGGCTATGGATATAGACCAGCTTCAAGAGAGGTAATGATGCTGAAACCCTCAGAGCTTGGTGACCACAAGAGAGCACTGCAGTGTTAGCTTTTCAGGAAGTTTCTATAAGAATTTTCAATCATGTGCTAGAATTCTTATCTCAAGTAATAAGTAGCAAGATGGTTTACATTTTTAAATTATAATTTAGGTGGACATTTTTAGGCATGGTTGAATTTTATCTTTTATTTAGATTATTTTGGATTTTTAAGACCAGTGTGTAGAATGGATAAAAATCTATAGTTGTTTTGGTTTTGGTTTTGTTTTTTATTGTTGTTTTACTTGAGGATTAATTCATGCTAAACACTCTGCTAAGCACTTGATATGAATTGCATTTTAATCTTTATAGTAAACTTACAAAGTTAAATATGTACTCAGTTTAAAACTTTGTACTAAAGTATATTACATATTGATAAAAGTACATAAATCATAAATATATGCCTTAATGACATATTATAAAATGAACACAATTGAACACCCAGCTAAGTCATAACTACAATAATATCATTATTCCAGAAGACCAGATTATGCCCTCTCCTTATCACAACCTCCCTGTCTTCTCCACAAAGGTACCTATTGTCATAGATTAATTTTGCTTATTTTTGAACATTATATATATGAAATCACAAAATATATGCTTTTAGAGGGTGAGGAGTAGATTTGGCTTTTTCTTTCATTATGTTTGTGAGATTCATCTATTCTGTTCTTTGTTTTTGTTTCCATGTATTCTATTAAATAAATATAGTGGAAAGTGTCACTCCACTGCACTTAGATAATCATTCCATTTTTTTTTCTAATTCAAGTTATGAAAATGAATGTTTTTATGAACATTATTTTACAAATCTTTTGGTAAACAAATGTACACATTTCTTTTAAACATACATCTAGAGGTAAATTGTTAGGTCATAGGATATGCATATATTCAACTTTAGAAGATAACAGTCAAATAGTTTTCCCAGTTGTTTTCTAAAGATATTGCCATATCCTTGTCAGTACTGATATGACCAGTGTTTTTTAATGTAACTATTTTGGGAGGCATGTAATGCTATCTCATTGTGGTTTAAATTTACATTATCCTCATGACAAGTAAAGATTAGCACCTTTTAGCATGTTTATTGGCCATTTGGATATGCTTTTTGATGAAGTTCTACTGCCTAAGACTATTAAAATGATGAATAGAAGTGTTGATACTAAGCATTCTTGTTCATTCTTAAACTAAAATGAAGAGGAATGTTCCAGAGAGACTTTTTGGAATTTTGAGATTTATATAAACTCTGCAGATCAATTTTGAGAGAAGTTACACTTTTATAGTGTTAGATCTTATAGTCCCAGGACTTAGTATATTTTTAGTGAGATACTATATCTTTTTGATAAAATTAAGATTTTTTAAATCCTGTACCTGCTTTGTCAGATTAATTTCTAAGTTTTTTGTATTTTTATGACATCATAAATGATGTAAATTTCATTTTCTTTTATTGTCATATTGAATTTTAACTCATTTTTGTATAAAGATTTTATAACTAGCAGCCTTAATACATACTGTTAATCATTCTAATAATTTATCCATAAAGTCATTTGGATTTTCTATGTATATGGTTGTATCTCTTTGTATATGATTTTCTATGTATATGATTGTATCTCTAAGTATATGATTGTAATGATGACAACAGTCCAGTAAAATGTTGAAAAGATTTAGTAACGGTGGCACTCTTGTTTTTTAGTGACTTATTGTTGACTGTGTTGATAGTTTTAGGTTTTTAGATATCTCTTATCCAGTTAAAGAAGTTCCTCTTTATTTTCTATACCACTTAGTTTGATGAGGGTTTTATATATTTCTTCTTGACTTCTTTTGTCTAACTTTATGTTTATGAGATTCGTTGGTGTAATTGTATTTAGTTTTAGTTTATCCATTTTTATTGCTTTAAAATATGTGTTTCACTGTATAACTGTGCCCCAATTTACCTCATTCTATTATAGATGGGTATTAATATAAGTTTTTTAACTTAACTGTCTGCTACACTATATATACTGTGAGAGTCTTGCAATCCGAGACTGTATCTTATTAATCGGTGTCCTGGCAGATGGTACCACTCAGTAAATATTTAGTGGGTCATAAAATGATTATTATTTATGTATGCAATCATCACATTTGTTGGAAATATTTGGAACAGAATTTAAGTATTCTGAAATGTATAAATTCGGATGAAGTTTAGTTCATGCTTTGGTTGATGCCATTCCTGTATAACAAAACTGATCTTTACTCTTCTTTACTGTATTTATTATTATTGTTTATTTATTTGGGCATTTAATGGAATTTAATTAGGCAATTTGTTTTATATGGATTTTTTGTTGGATTACTGTTTAATTTCTCCTAGAGTATATGTATTTCTAAAAGTCAGCAACTCTGTCATCTGTCTCACAATACCCAGAATAATACTAGGCTGTTGTAAGAATTTAGTTACTATTAATTTACTTGAATAAACAAACCTGTATATGTATTTTCAGTGACAGTACCAATTGCTGTTCAATCAGAAGAGATTGTTGTTTTATCTGACCTTTATATGGTATATTTGTTTCCCACAGAATGAAGGCAAGCGATCCTTTAAAATTGATAACGAGGACGAACCACATACTTCTAAAAAAGATGAGGTTGATCGAGGTGTGCTATTGTTCAAACCTATGGTATCAGAGCCAATTCATATACACAGGAAGTCTCCACTTCCAAGATCTAGGAAGATGACTACAAACGAAGTAAGTGCATGTGTCAGAGCATGTTTTTCATATAGTAAACTAACTATATTTTAATAAAACAGAAAAGAAAATACAGCTTTAATTATGGAGTAGGACATAATTTTTTAATAATGTGTCAGGAATAATATTTGGTTAAAAGTAAAGAGAAATTGCCAGAGTTGCTTCAGCAGTAATTGATTTCCAATGACACTGTAGATTAAGAGAGGAAATTCTAAATTGTTGGCCTAATTGCAAAAATCAATATAGGAATTTAAAATTTGATGATACAGTGAATAGATGAAAAATTTACCTTTGTATTAAGATCTACAATTAAATAACTAAAGCTAATTGTTATGCTCAATCATAAAATAACATTTAAATAGCTACTAAAATAACATTTAAAAGGAAAGTTGAACAGTGGGAATGAGCTTGTTAAGTAAATCTTTAATATCTATATACATTTTTACTTTAAAAGCCTTTATTTTAGATTACCTGTATTCTTTGTCAGATGATTTTCCAAGCCCTGATTGAGATCAGTGCTTACAAATGTTTTCTAAATGCTTGAGTAGAAGTATAAAGCAAGAATTTAATTTTAACACAGAAGAACCATCAACTTGTAAGTTAGAAAAAAAAAAATATATATATATCCCCCACCCCCCACGCCACCTACTCGGGATTGAGCCCACAACCCTGGCATGTGTCCTTGGCTGGAATCGAACCTGGGACCCTTCAGTCCGCAGGCCGACATATCTATCCACTGAGCCAAACCAGCCAAGGCAGAAAATATATTTTGTTGCTAATTAAGTGTACCAAGTCTTAAGAGTATAGCATTATCTAACAGTTGGTGAATAAGAATATAAACAACAACAAAAAAGAATTATGCTCATTTCTATGGCCCCGAATTATACAAACATAAGTGTCTTATGATTCTTAAGTTTCAAATATATCTATGCCTCAGTTTGACAGTTATGTACAGAAAAAGCATCTACCAATACAATAAATTGTTGTAATTTTATAATGGAAATTGTATACTAGTTAGGGTTCCAACTAATTTAATATTTTAAGTTAATTATGATAGAAGATGATTAACAATTGTAGAACATTGGTTATTTGTTCTGTTATAGTTTAATTAAAAACAATGAAACCTGGGGTTATGTTTAGGTATCTTTAATTTCAGAAAATAACCTAAGCTACCACTTGAGGGCAGTGATTTTGATGTTGCTGAACAAAGCATTCTGCAGTTAATCGGATTGTTCAGAATTTCACCATTCAGTCTTCTCCTGCACTCCAAAAAGCCTTAAACACTGATACAGCTATCATTTTGCAACTCATCTGTATTTGTAAAATCTTCAACAAAATCACTGCCCTTTGTTAACTCTTAAAACATAGAATACATTTATAAATATTTTCTCATAAATACTTAAATAGTTGCTTTCAAGAGATTATTTCTATGCCATGCTAAACTTTTACTTTCATAAGGTAAATTATTCAAGTAAAACCTTGAAGACTCTTTCCAGCGTCTGCCATCTGCATGGATATCAGAAGTTTGTACTTCCAAAAGACACACAGAGAAAAAGACTATTCTCTTCATTTTGTGCAAGTAGATTTTACTCTGTCCTCACTGTCTGAAACCTGAACATGCAAACATATAAAATGAGAATGTTTGCTGCATGTTTTACCTACTGTACTCTATAAATAATCTTTGGAGGGTGTAAACAAACAGATAGCTTGAAAGTGTAAACAAGTACCATTTGAATCCATCTAATGGTTGAATTTTTTTCTGGCAGACAGATTTTCTTTTTTACATATATACATTGAAATCTCGTTCACCCTGTGCGTAATTTTTTCATACTTTGGATTGGAAACTTTATCCACTATAGCACAAAATCTCTTGAATATACAAAATTAAGCAGAATACTTTCATATTTTAAAATTGCTAAGATAAAAATTTTTAAAATCTCCAGTTTTAAGAGGGAAGAAACAACTATTAAGCAGTATAAATATATGTTGTATATTTAAGATAATAAGGTAATTCTCACAATTTTTATTATAATACAATTAGATTTATGTCATTCCTATCAATTTCTCAGATATTGAAATATTTGGCTCCCAAATTACTGTTTAATAGTTTTTTTAAAATTGATAAGCAAATGCAAACAAACTGTATTTTTTTTTCTTTCTGGTCATTGGCTCTGTTGTATCTAACTTTGCATGCTCTGCTTTTTTTTTTTTCTTTTTTTTTTTTTTTTTTTTTACCCCCTTTCTCACTTCCAGGAAGAGAGCCCCCTGAGTGTGTCTAGCCCAGAGGGTACTGGTACCTGGCTGCATTATACCAGTGGTGTGGGTACTGGGCGTCGAAGACGCAGATCAGGGGAACAAATCACTTCTTCCCCTGTCTCCCCCAAATCATTGGCTTTCACATCCAGTATTTTTGGCTCATGGCAACAGGTTTTTAAACTTTACTTCATTAAACATTTTTCCTCCTCGCATTCAGAGCAACAAACAGCTATCTTTGAGGACATCTAATCCCTTATTTTACATCAGAGTAAATCCTTCTCTTTTTTAATTTTGAGTTTATTTTCAAATGCTTGTGATATCTAAAAATATTTGAGAGAAATAAATCACTTAAATTTCATGTGTTTATATTTTTTTATTGGGAGGGTTTTAAATATTGAGGATTTAAAAATTAATAAATTTACACTCCTGGTATTTTACTTTGTTAGTAAAAATTTTAAAAAGAACAGAATCTTTCTTTGACTTAATTATCATTTAAAAATTCAGAATCAAAATTACATAATTCAATGGTAAGAAAAATAACCTTTCCCCCATAATTGAAAAAATGAGATTCCACCTGGAATTTGCTGAGAATGAACATTTTTTAAAATATCAAAATTTATGTGGCCCTGAATTAGTTAAGGATACATCTAACACTGATCATTCTCTCATTATTCCATTGTCTGGAAGTATCTAATTGAAAGGATACATTGGGGTTATTTTTTAGTTGTATGTTTTAATGCTCTCTTTAAGATAAGAGGGGGCAATGTATGTCTGCCCAGCAACAATATGGGTCAAATAAAATGATTTCTGAAGGACTTTCTGTGATGACATTTGGAATTTTTAAGGGGTTTTTTTTTGTCTTTTGTTTTTTGTGTGTTTTGTTTTATTGTGTTTATTTTTTTATACAATGGAAGGTCTGCCTGTTACACATGACTTTTCCGAGCAATTTCCTTTTGGAAATATAATGTTTTTGATTATAGGAAAAGGGATTATGGTATCCATTAAGGCTGTGAATATTTAAAGGTTACTCTGATAAAGCCCGTGCATGGATCAATAACTGTATGGTGACCTCAACAGCCTCTGTCTGTCTCTTCTTCCGTTTGTGATTGTTTTTCCCCCCTTCAAATACAGGAGCTGTTTAAGAG
Organism: Myotis davidii; assembly: GCF_000327345.1. Lineage (NCBI taxonomy): Eukaryota > Metazoa > Chordata > Mammalia > Chiroptera > Vespertilionidae > Myotis > Myotis davidii. Next base: position 3,935,410 of record NW_006284843.1, read on the forward strand.
TGGGCATTTGGCTTCTTAAAGAGAGTGAAACTATATCAATCTATTAATTGTTTCTTTTCATCTGTCTTGCTTCATACATGATCTTTCATTTTTGAATGCCTGCTTCACACCACTTCATTGCAAGGATCTCATATGAAATGAACTCCCTTCAGAAGGGGATCTTGCATGAGCTTCATGTTCTATGTAATTCTACTAATATTTATCATACAGCTTATTAACCTTTGTCTGTCTGGAACAGGCTGCAAATGAAATATGGATTTTTGAATTCATTTTACTGTTTTACCTCATTTATTTTGCTTTCCTTGTGCAGGTTGTATCTGAAAATGCTAATTACCTGCGAACACCAAGAACTCTTGTGGAACAGAAACAGAGCCCTACTGTAGGTAGGTGGTCTGAAAAAATTGTATTCCAAACCTTAAACTCAGTATTTTGCACACATGTAAAACTCTTCAGGGGTGAAAGCATGACCAATTGCTGTGCTTTAGTTTTTGTTTAACTTAATGTATGCTAATTTGAAACATTGAGTTGTAAAACTCGAAATATACAACAAAGTTTTGATAAAATGAAGTAAAAATAGCCTTTAGTTTTGTTTTATAACCCTTTTGAATGCCCACAATATAAACTACTTAGTTCAATTGCCAAGGCCAGTTTTTAATCTTTTATTGTATAAGCTAAAATCCCAACATGTTTCAATGTAGGGAGCAAACTTCCTTTTCCCAGTTGATAAAGATGAAAATAAGCTATTACATACAAAAAAGAACCCTCCTTTCTGATTAAAAACAATTAAGTAGGGAGTGTTTCAGACCCCATCTGGGATTATTAATTTTCCTTTTGACCATCTCTTATGGAAAACCAATGCAAACTAATGCACAGTTGGCAGTGTTACTTACTGACTTACAGAACACAATTGGTTTTTTTGCTAACACTCAAGCAAAACAACATTTAAAAAGACCTCTCTAAGCTTATTTGCTTTTAAGCTCATTGATGATAAACTAGATGAGGTGATGGCATATTATTTTCTGGAAATAGCTGTCTAATTAGGTTTAATAAAAGCATAAATTTCAACTATGTATGTACTATGATCTTTATACTAAGTATATGAACTGTCTATTGATGCCTACCTACTTGAAGATCTTTCTTTAGTTAATTATATATAGCTAATGTTGGCAGCTTTTACTATTTTCACAATAACTTGTCAGAAATATATACATATATACAAACATATGTATATATTTCTCCTTCCTTTATGTATTATAATGTATTAGCTAGAAATTTATTTAATCCTTATTCAGTAGTAAAAGTTTTGCTTGGTTGTAAAGACTTTTGCTACAAATTAAGCATCAATTTATACTGACTGTGTTTTATATGTTAATAATGTGTTTCATTGGGGTCTTATTAAAGATCTTAAGTCATTTAAGTATTGGAATTTAAACTGATTTAGGCCTGCATGACTTAAAGGAATTGTTTTTACCTGGTCTTCTCACAAATAAGTAAATTTTGATTTGTTTTATATCATAACAAATATTGATAATTTTAAATTAGAAAAGAGTCTTTACTTAAAGACATACATCGAGAAATACTGATTTAATATGTGCTCGGAGTGCTTTTCCCCCCCTATGGCCTGCTCATGCAAATGGATTGACAGAATCCCTTATCATCCTAAATTAATTTTTATAGTAATTTTTTAATACTTTCAGTATCTATATATCTAATTAGTTTATGGACATATTATTTTCTTCAAAGACAACATTTTGTCCAGTGTTAAATAACCTCATTTGTACATATGATGAATAGTGGTAGTTGATTCTATTTAAGTTGACATTTCAAGCAAATTGTGAGCTATTCAAGGCACTGCCAAAACGTATGGTAAGAGCCATGTTATTGCATGCTGCATGAATTCCCAATGTGAATGGAAGAACACCCGTTGTTGTATGTATTTTCTCTAACTCCCATCAGGGTCTCACTGTGCGGGCCTGTTTAGCACCTCGGTGCTCGGGGGTTCTTCAAGCGCACCTAACCTACAGGATTATGCTCGTACTCATCGTAAAAAGCTGACCTCTTCTGGCTGCATAGATGGTATGTGCACACATGCACACTCATACCTACACCCACGCACACACCCATGAGGAGACAGTATTTCACAAAGGCAAGCCTAAAGCCATTGACTGAAGCGAGTGGAATCCTAGCATCCTTTGCCTTAAAGACTATCAATGCTCTCTGTTATCCACAGCTTGGATCCATGTTTCATCAAACAGTGAATTGTCGTTAGACTTATAGAACTTATTCTATGAGTAGTTTGTTAAAATGTGAACTTTAGAACTGCATCATGTGTATTATTCTTTTAGATAGTTGATAAGCCACATTATAAAGAATAAATCTGTGATCTTTTAAACATTGTTCATAGTCAATCCTTATTTTTGCTTATTTATCTTATAAATAGAAAAATATATTGGCAATACTTATAAAAATAAACATAGGATGAGAATATTTTAGAATCCCTAGTTGAAGGAGATCCTCTCACTAATATAAGTTAAGTTTTAGTAATTAGAATGTTGTTGTTTTTTCAATCACATGAGGCTCATGGAAGCTTGTTCCTTTTGTTAATAGGAGTGTTAATTAGCCTTTTCAGGATTAGCTTTATTGAAAACTTTTTCTTATGTATCCACAAATTTACTTTAGTCGGTAAAACATGGATTTATCAGAGTTGCCAGCACATTCTGCTTTCCTTTCTTTTGTATATTTCATTAAATACTTTGCCTCTTTCATCAAGCCATTTTACTTCTTTTAACTAGTTTCTGGCTTATTACCTTCTCTCATTGTCCTTTCTGCATGTCACCTATTACTAACTTCCTTTTATATTTGTTTTTCGCCTTTTTTTTAAGTGTCCTCCTTTTGGTAGCTGTTACGAATTTCAGGTACCTGTTTTTCTCTTTCTCAGACGCCACACGCGGTTCTGCTGTTAAAAGGTTTTCTATCTCATTTGCTCGACACCCAACCAATGGTACGTTTTGCTTTTATTTTAAAAGATACTCCCCTGCTTCATCCTTTTTTATTTTTATTTTTATTTCAATATTTGGGGTATACAGTATCATTCATTTCTCCATCCTTAATTTCAATTGGCATATAATTCATCCAAAGTACTGATACTGTCTGGCTCCTCTTTTCAGCTCTAATTTACACAATAATTTAACACTATTCATCAGACTTTAATATGAACACAATGATGATGAGTTTTAATACTAAATCAGCACCTGAAAATTCCTTCTAATTTCTGAGGTGATCAGTCTACACAAATTTTTTTAGTGTTCTTTATTTTCTTAATTCATAATAATTTTAATTTGGTTTTGTTCCTAATTTCTTTTTTGATCACATGGTTGTTTTACTGAGCTATTTAACAAATACAGAGCTACACTCATCAAATAGCCAAATGAGATGTATCTTTTTGAGATGTTCTTGGGAACCGGAGGATGCGGATTTCACTGTGTAGCATCATTTATCCCTGGCTCTTTGTCTGAAGCAAAACCCAACTTGGTCTGGAGCACTCTGGAAATTTCATCCAGCATTCACTTACATGTTTGCTGTTGTCAAGCAATCGATTTCTTTTGGTACCACAGCTTTTTGTTAAAATTTGGAGAAACACTAATAGGAAGAAGACTAAGGTAAACATCTGGAAAGCCAATATAATTAAATTGAGTTTTTGAGGCTGAACAGGAAAGTGTTTTCTGGCCATTATTTACCCACTGCATTGTTGCACTGCTACAGCTTTTTTACATAGAGCTTGTTCTTATGAGGCAAGAGGGAGTGTTTACTGATCATTTTTAAATAATTCAAGAGTAAGAATTTAAAAGAAAACATACAGGTTTTTAGGGTTATCCAGAATAAAGGTATTTTTATTCCTGGAACATCTTTTTCTTTTTAACTACTACTAAGTATTTCAAAAATTCTAGTCAGATCTTTCAAAAACTTGCATGAAACTAAAGGATTGAACACAAGTTTATAATCATTCTTCCCTTCTAGATCCTCTAATAGTACACATAAATAAAAATGCACTGATGCTTCTTGAAGGTGGAATAAGATCTCATCCTTAACAAGTAAAAATGTAGCCTTAAAGCTTAATGTGTTTCCCTCCATTGTAGCTATCTGAATGCTACTTTTTGAAGAAAAAGATCCTTATTTGATACAACTTCAGCTTCTAAAGAACTGGCATGAGAACCGAAATCACAAGGAAAAGAGAAGTCACAAAATTCTAAGAGACCTTGCAGGTTTAAGACTAAATACAGTTTTTGTGCAGAATGCTTGTGCTTATAGCCAGTATTGCAAGTTTTATATTGCAAGGAGAAATCTGTGTTTATTGAAGCTACTAAAAAAAAAAGTACTGTTGTTAGATTTAACGGAAAGTATAATAATTTTATATTTCTTGGGCTTAGGCTTTTAAAGAATATGGATATTCCACACATTGTGAGACTTAATGCATATAAAATGCATTTCGTTCAACTCAGGAAATATTTCTTTTGGGTCTTTTTTTCCTTTTTTATATTGTGTTGTCTGACCTGTCCTATGAATTGTCATTTGACTCTTTCACTTTTTATTTTTCCTAACTTTCATGTTATTTCCGTCTTAACACATATCATGGACTTACCCCTGCCTTCATCTTTAGTTCAAGGAACATGGTGAAACAAGTTATCTTCTGACAGTACTTTACCTTATTATCTGGGCCTCTGTGCTGAACACCCAAACCTCTGTAGGTGCTGGTTCGTTTCTACTGTGGAATTTCTAGGCTTCAGTGGTATGTTTTCATAGCTTTTTAAACATGACAGCAGGGTGACTTTTTAAATTGCTGCGTTAACCCTTTCATTGTGCATTAAAGGAAATGTTTACTGGAGATAAATGGGGGGAAATGCAGTCCAGGAGAACTTGGTTATATTGTCATTTGCCTGTTATAAAGTGTAATAGGCAAATGCAGGAAAATAGTTGTTACAGAAGACTTATAAACATTCTAAGGAAAGGATAAAAACCATGTTTTAATTGCAAAGAAAGGGTTAGCGCTTATTTGCATGAATCTTGTACCAAAAAAAAAAAGTAATACTTGTGCAAACCTAATTTCTTTAGTGTTTAATTTAGGTGCTTTAGCTGCTCTTACGGTATTATAGTTGTTGGTTTTTTGGGGGTTTTTTTTTTTAAATATATTTTATTGATTCTTCACAGAGAGGAAGGGAGAGAGACAGAAAGTTAGAAACATCGATGAGAGAGAAACATCGATCAGCTGCCTCCCGCACATTTCCCACTGGGGATGTGCCCGCAGCCCAGGTACATGCCCTTGACCGGAATCGAACCCGGGACCCCTGAGTCCGCAGGCCGACGCTCTATCCACTGAGCCAAACCGGTTCCGGCTAGTTGTTGGTTTTTTTAAAAAGTATATGCACTGTCATGCTTTGGTTTGCACCTGAAAATCAGACATTCCAGTTTTGTAAATCCTTTGGTTATATTCATAGGAAGATTAAATTCTTTTTAACCAAATTTTTCCTATTCCAAATAAGAATTAAGCAGTTCTTAGGTCAATATTTTCTCCCAAAATTAAATAACTACGCCATTGTTAAAATGAGCAAATGCCTATTATAGAAGCACAGTTTTGCAGCCCATTTGAGTTTAATTTTTACTTTTTAATTGACAATATTAGACTTTATGTAAAACTTTAAGTATTAAAACTATTTTCTTTGGAAGAAAATTAATTTGTGTTTTTGAAAGTAGATGCAAAATGACTTGTTATTTTGTTTGCATAGGAAAGCAATTTTAAAAGCCATTCAGTTGAATATGTAGACAAGACATTTTTATAAAAGGCAAATAACCTAGATCCTATTTGTTTTAAAAGAAAACTCTTTATTTAAACACTTTTGTTTCACTGATGGTATTAATACATATCTGCATGGTTTGTTTTATGAAATTTTTGTATTTCTGTGCCATTGTTGAATGCAAACATGTATATTTTGTATTGGTTTTTATTTGACCTAACTTTACCCAGCTAGCAATTTCCAATAATAGCACTATTGGGTTAATTCATTAAAGGTAGGTGAAATATGTTCTGGAATTTTAATCTCAGCATAAATTAATGTTCTTTTGGGTTCACATTAGAGAGTATTGTTGGCCTTGGTAAGACTAGAAAAGTCTATAAAATCACTCTTGGCAAGTAATTACATATTGTTTTTAAAAAAAACGTTACCTTTAGCATCCTGGCATCAGGGACACATCATGGCATCATTATGCACCTCTCAAATAGAGCTGCTGTTAAAATGTAAAATACTGAAAAATTGTATTTTTTTTCTCTTTTTCCTCAGGTATTTTTCTTTAAGTATTATTTTTAGATTTTATGAAAATATAGAATGAAATTGTGTGCATGCTGTACTATGTGATTACTTTAAAATGAAATCTGTGTCACATCTTGTTCCAGGCCTGTGTTGCATAGCATCTGGTGTCATGACTTCCGAGATCCGTGTGTTTGCATGTGATACAAAGACCTAAACCCCAGTTCTAAACAATGCTTTGCTTCCTTTTTAATGACTGATTTTTTTTCAATATCTAACTTTTGTTTTTGCTTTTGTTTTCCAGGCTTTGAGTTGTATTCCATGGTGCCATCTATTTGTCCTCTAGAAACTCTTCACAATGCCCTGTCTCTAAAGCAGGTGGATGAATTTCTCGCCTCCGTTGCTTCTCCATCAAGTGAAGTTCCACAGACGGCCCCTGAGATCTGTATGAAAATTATTATTGTTATTTGATTTGGGGGATATAGTTACCTGAATATAAAAAGAATTATAAAACAAACTCAAGTAGTGGTAGGGAATAGAATTTTGGAGAGAAAGGGGCATAAGGGAGCATTATTTGGAATTCTTTATCATAATATGTAATGTACCACTTTTTTTGACGCCTCTCAAAACTTTTGTACAAAAAGGAAAAAAAATCTAAGGACCAGCAATAGAAGTCAACAACATAATATAGAGTCAGGGTCTTTTTTTCACATTCCTATTGTATGTCATTTTATAATGAACTTTTAAAAAATTGTAAAATATTCATCTACATTAACCCATACGTGCACACATGCCCATGGTAATTACTCATATGGATCCAGAAAGAACTTTTGACTAAGAAGGAAATGACTATAACATTTTTTCAAATTATGTTATTCAGAAAATATTCTGAAGAAGTTAGTTTGTGTGTGTGATAAAAAGGGATTTATGGCTAATTGAGTTTTGGAAACTGTGTGTTATCTCCTATAATACAGGTTTCCTTACAGAAGTACCTTAGCTATTATAACTATACCTCTTGGGAGTTACAACCCCTCTTGGAGGTATAGTTACAATAGCTAAGGTTCTTCTGTAAGGAAACCTGTGTACCCAGATTTTGCAAAACTTATTTTTTGAGAAAACATATTTTGGTAATACATTTAAACATCTTGCAGTACTATTCTAAGGGATTTCATTTTAGGAAATGTTCAGGGTTACCATTTTAGGTGTGAGGAGTCAGCTGCTGTTGTCATTCTCAGCTCAATGAGATCCTTCAGCACATTGGAATTTCCAGTGTCAGATGCATTAGTTTTGGGAGACAGTGCTCTGCTTAGAGTTAAGAACCTGCTAGTTCTAGTAATATCTTAGAAAAGCTACAAACTTTCAGTGTGCACCATTTTCCTTTTTGTAAGGAGAATGCTGTAAATATGTTTCTTGAAAGAATGAAACCAGAGGTCTTGGAATGAAAGCCACTTTTATATCTTGCTGTTGCTCTCCATCCTTTCCTGGGCCACCACAAGTGCTATTTGAGAGAGTTCTGTTCCCTGGGTATTCCATCCAAATGGTGCCCCTGCATTTCTGCAGTAGAGTGGCCTTTCCCTTTTCCTCTACTTCTGGTAGTAGAGGTCAACTTTCAGTCATTATGGAAACAGAGAGGAATTGTGGTATGATCTAAAGTATTTCACTCTAGGTTTTGGGAAGTAGGCTTTAATTTCAAATTTTACATATGAAATGTAAGAACTTAGAGTAGGTGTCAATGCTAATTAGAATTTAGAAGGTTTTCAAGGAATACAAAGATAATAGCAGCAGTAATAACGGGTTTGTTTTGGAAAAAATTTTGGTGAAATATGTACAAAAAGGTCATTTTTGAAGGTTTATTGTGTGGTGCTGTTGTATATGATGGCTTTATATCTGTGGTTAACAAATTTAGTTCATCAGAGTGTATACTAAGGTAAATAAATGAAGAATAATAAATTCCTTTTCCAGTTCTAATAAGCTGTCCTTTGTATCATGGATACAAGTTGTAGTCCAATTCATGTGGCTCTCTTAAATTTTCATGCCATTACTTACTAAAGGAACTAGGTAAGAAAGTAAATATTGTTAATGCAGTCATAGAATTGGGTGAACTTTAGAATTACTGTAGTTCATTGGTCTTCACCTATATTCCCAAGAGCTTTTGGAAGCTCCAGAGAAAGAGATGGGTACTGAATGTGTCTTTCAGGGCTGCTTCAACTAGAGTGTTTGCTTTGATGCATTTTATTTAACATTTCATTTGAGAAAAGGTTGCTGTTTAAAGGAAAACACTTAGAAAGACACTGCTAAAAAAATCAACCAATTAGTGATCAAGCAAGACTACAACCCAGGTCCTCTAAAATGTATGGGTTTCCTTATTATTTTTGAATATTAAAATAGGATGCCAATTATGATGGAAGTATCTGAATCCTGTATTTTTTAGGGTAATTGCAGAATTAATATTTAGTAATCACAATATACAGGGTGGGGCAAAAATTGGTTTATAGTTGTTTGTATAGAAAAAGTACGATAATAATCTATATATATATAAAAGCCAAGCGACCAGAACCCCCTCCATCCTGCCGGCCCAGCCTGATAGGCCCCCATTGAGACAGGCAGGCCCGACCCCACCTGTGCACGAATTCGTGCACTGGGCCTCTAGTAATCTACACTAATAAAAGAGAAACGTGGTAATTGGCGTACAACCGCTACCCTTCCCATTGGCTAATCAGCAAGATATGCAAATTAACTGGCAGCCAAGATGGCGGCCGGCAGCCAGACAGCTGATGCGAACAGGGAGGCTTGCTTGCTTCAGTGAAGGAGGACTCCAACGTCCCAGCGGGGCTTCAGCCAGCCGGACCGCAACAGTGTATCAAATACAGATGGTAAACAAAGGCCAGAAGCCTGTTTTTAGCAGCTGAGGCCTC